>NC_064434.1:31657504-31957504 GCF_023343835.1 Lagopus muta | reverse complement strand
TCAAAAGCACCAAACTCCCTGTGGAGGTAGCAGCAAGATATTTGGTATATATGCCTAGATTGCAGGATGGAAGTTTCTAGATCTCTTTCTAAATCAGCAGGGGAGGGGGCTTGATACTGTTTGTATCTCAGGGATGACTGAGATCCTGGCCTCTCATTCTGGCATGCTTGTCACTTGATCCCATGCAACACAGGGGAAATCACCAGACAGAAAGGATCCACAAAGGAGCAGAGCAGCCTGCTGTAGTGAAGGCATTACAGAATACATCTGAACAACCTTGCAGAGGCTTTGTATGAATGCAGCTGATGCTCTCTTATGAGAGGTCTAAAGTGAGCTTCTCTATTACCTTTGGTTATGATGTTACAGGTCATAGATACTGATTTCTTCAGAGCACCAAAGGAATGGAACAACTTCAACCAGGTACACACGATCTGTAATGCCCTATCTCTCTTGCTCCACCAACTTTCTTTGAGCATCTTTCTAAAAGCTGAGCCTATGGCCAGGGGCAGGCTGAGCCAGAAGCACATAGGAAACCAAAAAGAGAATTAAACTCCTTTGGAAAGATCTGCAACAGCACATCCTCATGAATAGGCCACGACTTTCCGACAGATTATTTTCCAGTGGTGCAGGAGTACAACATGTGTTCACACCAGTAGAGGAAGGGCATTTAGATGCTCCCCACTAAAACAGCTAAATTCTTCAGGCAAATGAAGTTGCTCAGTCTGTCTGACTTGCCAAACCTCTCTCCTCTCTAGGGAGAGTTTCATTACAAAGAGGGCTTTCCCTTTCTTTCACACAGCACTTTCAGTCATTTAAATGCGAGCTCTCTCTTCAGATCTTATCACTGTTAGAAATGCATACCTTTTTTGTAGTTAAAACAGTCAGTGTTAGAAATAAAAACAAAACATCTGCGTGTGTGGGAAAGTGGGAGCTAGCACAAGTAGTCACGACTGCAAATGGACATCATTTTTCTTTCCAAGTGAATATGACCCCAGACAGTAGGACAAGGCTGTACGCTGGCAGTCCTTAAAGTACAAAAATAAAGCCCCACTTCAAATACATTTGCCACTAGAAATAGAAAAGTATTCTCTATATTTATATTATATTACTGGTTGGTTTTGGAAGTTTTGCCAGAAGTTGTCCAGAAACAAAATAAATTAAAAAAAAAAAAAATTAAAAAGTTTTTAAAAAGGAAAGAAATGAAACGGAAAAAAAAAGAGGAAAAAAAGTTTTACATGAATCATCCATGTCATGGTCTTCATAAGCCTACATCATTACCAAAGTATGTCCTAAATTGCTGTATGAAAACCAGACTTAAAACACTGGTGGGAAAAAAAGGGTATAAAGTTATGTCAGAGTACAACTGGTACTAATGTGATGGCAAAACAATATCATTCTGTTAGTCTATGGAGTTTCTGTGGTAATACTCTAAGATATGTGACTTTGATACAATAACAGATGTGGTAATACACTATTTTACATACAATGCAGTGCCTTCAGCAATCCGTAGCAATGAAAGCTCAAATCATAAGAGCAAAATAAGGTTGAGCTTATAAATTTCTTAATACTTGTTATAAAGTACAGCATTACAATGGCAATACCTGCTACAGATCTGATTGAGGGAGCCTCTAAATGAAGCTGCTGACACATAGGGATTCTTTTGATTACATCTTAAAATGAAGAAGGCCAATTTATGGAAGTGTACTTGTCTTTCAGCAGCTATCTCATGGAATGGTTTATAGTTTTGTAATAATCTTAGTTATAAAATGGAGGTTTATGAGCACTTGCTAGCAGACTTATTTAATTATCACCCACGAAATGATAATAAGCATATTCATTCCTTCTGATGACTTTTTTTTCTTTGATTATTATTAACCTTAAGAAAATGGGAGCAATCACAAGAACATCTAGCCCGGGAGGTTTTCAAAACCAGAATGTATAAAGACCTGAACCACCTAACATCATAGTTGTCATTGCTTTGAGGTGTCACTTTGGTACAAGATGGGCAGCTACAGGTGATACACAGTTGGATCTACTAGTCACTAAGAAGAAAGAGTTGGTCATGTGTCTGATAATCAGTGGCAACATCTGCTACAGTGACAATGAAACAGTTGAGTTCAAGATTCAAAGCAGAGCAAGGACAGAAGCAGCAGACTAGAAGAAAGCAAACTTGAGATTATTCAGGGAGCTGGTAGGTGGCAACACAATAGCTCTGAAGGGTGAAAGACCTGGCAGGTCTTTAAAGAATGATTCATTCCAATACTCAGGAAGCAGAGAGGACGTATCAGTATATTTGTTTAGATGTACTCCATGCCTTTGCCTGTCTTCATTAACAAGGTCTCCCAGGACCCTACAGTAAACAAAAGGGTTAAAACAGGAAAGTAGCAACAGAAATGGATGAAAACTGAGTCAGAGATAACAGGAAAAATCTTAACCCAGACAAAATCTTGGCCCTTAGCAAATGGAGGAGCAAAACTTGGCTTCAGGCATGGATTTACTAGAGGTAAATCATATCTGACAATCCGATATCCTCTTTTGATAAAATGGATGGATTTGTAGATGAGTGGATTCTAGTGTCTGTCGTTTACTGTACTTTAACAAGGCCTGCAATCTTGTCTTCCAGAATAATGCTGTATCCAAGTTAAGGTATAGATGAGAGGAAAAAACAAATGAATAAAAAACTGGTTGGATAACTGAACTTAGAGATTAGTAGGTAATGGTTGGTGGGTTCTACTCTACATGCAGGCCAGTGACAATGGAGCACTGCAGAGGTCTGCACCAGAACTTGTCCTGTTTTATGCCCTTAGCAGTGACTTGGAAGAGGGGACAGCACAACATCATCAGGCTTGCACTTGACACCACCCTGGGGGGCCAGTCAATACACTCAAGGGCAGGGATGCCATTCAGGGGAATCAGAGTAGGCTGGAGGAATGGGACAGTCTTATGAAATTCAATGAAGAATTGCTGGACACCCTGTAAGAACACAACTATCCATGTGATTGCAATGAGAGTCACAATTAGACTCCTCACCCATCCTGTGTATGCATCAGTGCTGTCAAAAACCTGCCATTCTTTTTTTCACTGCCTAACCGCACTACAATTCACTCCTTCTTCACTTGGTCTTGTTATACACTAGTGGGCCCGATTTAAAGCTTTACAGTAGCACGCTGCTACTGTAGGAGAAAGAGGAAGAAAGGGAGAATGGATACAGCAGCATATGAAAATTATTACTGTTCCATACCAGCATCCACTAATGTTGTACATGTATGCACATTTTTAGATTCTCAGGCAATTTCCTTTTACAGTTTTTGTCCACCTGCTGGAGAAGAGGTGGGGGGCAAGTATCACTCGCAGATTAATTAAATTAATCATACTCCTGAGCCAAGGTATTGTCATAGGAATTTCACTCTTCAGTGATTTTGCCAAAGAGAGCCTAGGAGCTTTCCTAAGCATCCTCAATCACACGCAGTCTTCATAACAGGAGCTAAAAATATTAAAGTCATTGGCGCACCAAACTGACAGAATAGCTAAAACTTTAGTCTGCTAAAGGCATTAAAATGGAGAAAATCTATCCTACAGACATTGTCAATACATTTGAGCAGCTCCACTGGAGTCTAGAGAAAGAAAATTTAATGCAAGAAAGGTGCAAAACATATTTTGAGTTCCTGAAGTATAAAAGTTGCTTTACTTACCAAAATGAGAAGGAAGAAGAAGAGTGGAGAAATGTGACGAGACTCATAAAGTCTGTGAGACTTAAATATCCATGAGGTAGGAATCTCACAGTTAGGAACTCGCAGGAAACGTCCATGGCCAGATTTCCAAGGGCACTGAGATGTCTGTGCGTCAGTGAGGCCCTTTGGAAAAGAATCAGAGTAAGGACCAGAAGAACTTAAGGATGAGTTCTGTGACCTAACTTACCATGTTATGTGCCCACGATAAAAGCGTCAACTCACAAAATCATTGCACAACATTTTCTCGTGATGGTAGATACGAAATGCTCTATTTCTTTCATAGCATAATACATTGGTCATTTTAAATTCTCTCCTGTGTCTGAAGAAGTGTCTCAGTGCTGACAGTGCAAAGCTTCTCTTCAGGCACGGACAGTTATCAGTATTCTTCCTGCCTACCTCATGTGCAGCCTGGACTGTCTGCAGCCCCACAGCTCATAAACACAAAAGGAGGAGGAGAGAGACTACGTTTTTAATCTTTAATTGGAGGTGGGAGATAATGTGAGCGTAGTATCTAAACCCACATCTTAGTCCTTCATGAGTGCATTGACTACAGAGCCAGAGGATGTGCTACCAAGGCAGAGGAGAGAAGGGACATAGGAGGAGGTGCTACTATTCCTGTCGGTGAAGATGTTTAACATTTCATCCTGAGTACAGAAGATAAGTTTCCTGACATTTTGGGTAAGATACCCAAGAAAGGGGTAGAATATAAATATTGTTGTTCTCTTCAGTGTTACCCACTGTATTCCCACCCCAGCCAGTGCTCCAAGTGGGCATGGAAAACAGAGGAGAAGCCAAATTCTCCTGAAGTGCTCCAGACAGAACCAGCATATCTAACCTGGCTTATACAAATCTCAGTTTCTGAATAGATGCCCAAAACCAAACTGAAGAATGACCATAACCCTGAAAACTTTTTCACCTAACACAATGAGGAAAATCCTGAAGATAGAATCTTCTCTTGGTAGTAAAGATTTTAGACTCCTCAAGAGTCAGTCTATTTCTCATGTAAATCGGCACAGAATTCTAGTCTTGGTATTTTTTCAAAGAAGAAAGCTGAAATTGTTTATATTGCAGGTCAGACAGATGTTCTATGCAAGAAGCCAAATCATTACTGTTATACTTGTGTTTTATTGCAGGGCCAGGACCCCACTGTAAGAGACAACACATAAAAACAGAACTTATGTCCTTCCTGACATAAGTCTGAGTAAATCACTGGCTTCAGTGTGAATATTCACACCACAAAAAAGACAGTTAATTTGCACTAATGAATAAACCATCCATACATTTTTACATTCACATGCACACACACAAACATACACACCAAAAAAAAAAAAAAAACCAACCCCAAAACACAAAAGCATCAGGCTATAAAGCTTAGTTTTACCAATAACCTCATGCATTTGTAGCAAACAACAGTTTGTCTTTCTTGGAAAAAAAGGAGAGCCCTTCTTTTCTTTTGCTTTGACATTTATTTGTATTGGTGATTTCCAAGGAGGCAGGCTGGCCCCATACCTGGAATAGCAAACTTAGGCAATGTAAATGTCAATTATAAAACTGTTTTAATTTAATATTGTACTTCTTACTTGCAAATAAGATTAAACAGTAAATAAAAACCTGCTAGCAGCAACTCTTAAAATATGACTGTGATTAGACCAAAGTATTTTAATCTGTAGACAAGTTCTATTAACCATGTACACTAATTTGTTTTGCTGATGGTCATGATTGAGCTTTACCAAAGAGCTAGCCAAAACTTGCCACAAAATTGGAAATGTCCTAGAAATTGCATGAGAAAACTACTTTCTTGCCTTCTTTCAATCTTAAATAAATACTAGGGTACTGTGTGTGCTGAAAGGGAATCATTTATGTTGGACTAAAGCAGGGAAGGAAAAAAAGATGCAAAGGCCAGAATAAAAGTAGGCTCAATGCCTGGAAATAAATATTAATATATTTGAAAAAAAATATTTCAAAGTAAGGATTTGAAAAATGGAAAGCCCAAACCAAAACTAGGGAAGGAACTTAATATAATTCAGTTTTACGACTAAGTGGTATAATACCAGCCCAAAGCAGGGCGAGATTGCTCTTGAGATCTGGAAAAACAAGGTAAATTTGTACTCCTTAGCTGTTCTGATGTGAATCTTGAATAACTCATTTGCTTTCTACAGATTTGGTCCAGAATTAGGCAAAAATATTTTGTGTTAAACTCCTGCAGATTGGGGTGTTTGCAATGTAACCTCCTTGAAAAAGCACAGAGATTACCTGCCAACTGACCTGGAGGATCATGGGTTTTATCTGGTTGAAATGAAAGCAAAATCTAGGCCCACAAAAGTGCACATTCATCATCATCATTTTTTTCACTGGCGGTCTGTTTAGATAAAGGAATGTTCCTGATCTGCATGGACATGCCAAACATCACTACTCTCTGTAGAGAAGACAGAGAGTGAGATGGTAGCATACATCAGACAATGAATGATAAAAACTTTGTTTCCTACCACAGAATCTGGGAAGATTTTTTCTACGAGCACTTTCTATAGCTTTACCATTGCAAAAATAAAGAAATACCAGGCTAGAGAAGCTAAGTGTTACGTGGTCAGATAAAAGGCTGAACATTGCCATGAAATCATGATTGAAGTGAGGATCTTTCTGGCATTCTACTTTGCAATACATAAGACATTTTTTTGTTGGTTTTGCTGTTTCATGATGAGCAATCTCTCTTTTGTGGACAAATAAAGAAAGATTAGGTAATCAGGTTTATAACAATGCAGCAGAAAAGCAGGGTCCATTTAATACAATGGAGTCAGAAAACGTTAGCGAAAAAGAACGAAGAAGCTTTATTGAGGACTTATTTCTAAAGGCAAAGAGAGAATGACTGCAGAAAGAGACCAAAGTGCAAGGGCAGAACACAGGAAGGCCCAAGTAAGAGAAAAGGTGCTGAATTGTAAATACTGCACTAAGGGAAAGAAAATTATCCAGAAATGAAAAAAGAGCAGAGAGAGCTAACAGAAAATATAAGTAAAATATTTTCAAAAGATGATATTTAAAAATGTTATATAATGAAGTCTTTTGAGAAAACATGCCATAAGGAAAAAAAAAAAAAAAAAATCAAACACTGAATGAACAAAAACCCACTGAATTGAGCCAATCAGAGAAACAGGCTAATCTGCAGCAAAGAATGATGAGAAAAGAACATAAAATAGGTAAACAGAAAAAGGGAAAATGGGATTCTAGACAAATACTGAAGGACTTGTACTGTATATAAGGCAAATTACATGACAGGCAAAGGAGCAATTAGCAGAAAAGTCTGTCATTTAATCCTAGGAGCTGGTTAGAGCCCAAGCGGATGAGAAATGTGGTTTAAGTGGTTTCTCTAAGATCAGTATCCCAGAAGCCCAGCTAAAGAATATAAACAGAAAGATGGTGTCAATCACGCCAGTTGGAAGCGAAATGGCACAAAAATCACTTAACTTTATCCCTGAAGGCTAAATGTTGATTCTGACTTTCTTTTCAGCTTTCGGACTACACTTTAGAGAATCTTTCTGTTCCATTTGCTGCCCATAGCCTTTGACATTCCTCTTCTTAGTTTTCTTCCTTTTTTCATAACTAAAAGATTACTGATCAAACATAGTTCAACAAATATCAAACACATTTGGTCAAGGACAGTATGTGATCTCAAAACATCTCACTTCTTGGCAGTGATGGAGAGCAAGAAGATAGGGCCTGGGACAAGATGAACTTATTATTTTTAAAGAAAGGTATTTGTATTTAGTCATACATTCCATCTAAGACCTCCTATTCAAAGGTTTGTAATCCTAGCTGGCTGTACTTCATTACTCCCTGTGGGACTTAGGGTTTAATTGTCATGTTTAGTCACTGGAAAACTCTCTTCCACACAGACATCTGGTGACCCAAGCAGCTAAACACGGGCATAGCCTCTTCCTTCTGAGGGGAGACTGCATCACCATTTCAAGCCACAGTGTGTTAGAATCCGCCAGGTTCACATTGTCAAGGATCACCAAGGCACAATACAGCAATGCCTTGATGCCAGCTACTGCCCTGAAAACTCCAGCTAAGCTTCATAAAGGCTGTTAATATTATTAAGTTATAGAGTAAAAATAAATGCAAAGAGCTTATCTGAAAAAATATTAATACATGATTCTATGATTTACTGGGGGCTGTACTGGGGGTTTGGGGGGTTCACCTTTCCTTGTGCAGCACTCCCAGAGCTGGTCTTCTAGGGAAGAAGAGGGACCTCTGCAGTGATTATAGAAGGCAGAAGATGACTAAAGTTTGATTTAAGGCTATCCGGAACAGGCAGCCCAGGGAAGTGTTGGAGACACCATCCCTGGAAGTGTTTAAGGAAAGATGTAGATGTAGTACTGACAGACATGGCTTAGTGAGAAATATTGGTGGTAGGTTGGCAGTTGGACTAGATGGTGTTAGAGGTCTTTTCCAACCTTAATGATTCTATGGTTCTATGTAAGTGCAAATATAAATATATAATCACAGTTGTATTTACATCTAGATATCTTTCATAGATATACCACAGCATCAATCAAAATGGATGTATCACCACCTATTTATAATGTTCAGAACACTTTATAATCAGTTATAACCTTCTAGATCAAGAAAAGGAGGAGAAAATTGTTCTTTTTGGAGGTACCCCTTAGAGAGGGGGCTAGTATAACATGGCTGCATGCTGCACTTTATTGTAAGGGATGAGTATGCATAGCATCAACTTCAATAGAACACAGGTATATGTGCAATGTTAACTTTAATATAACATAGGTAAACTGTCAAAGTGACCTCTCTTCCCAGAAATTGAGAAGGCAAATGGATGGAGTAAGGCTGACAGAAGAAGAGGAAAGTAGAAATTCTCCAAAGTCTCATTGGGTCAGGCATGCTCGAGAACATTGATTCCCCT
Organism: Lagopus muta; assembly: GCF_023343835.1. Lineage (NCBI taxonomy): Eukaryota > Metazoa > Chordata > Aves > Galliformes > Phasianidae > Lagopus > Lagopus muta. Next base: position 31,948,858 of record NC_064434.1, on the reverse strand, counting down.
ATTGCTGTAGAGACCTGAACCATCTCACCCTGTCTGCTCCACTACAGAGCTTTGCCCAACACCATCCACTATGACTACCTTTGTTGGTTTGCAAGGAAATTATTTGTGCATATTTCATACATAACAATCTGTATACTTCCAGACAGAATGCACGAGCTTAACTGATTCTGTTTTCCACATGCACAATAGTGCATCTGGATTATATGAGACCTACCACATGTACACCTGAGTTTTTCTTGTAGTGAGCCCAAATAGCCTGGAACACCCCAACATTTTATGCACTCTAGCGTGCAGGAATGTCTTGGATCCCCACACATCCAGGAAATCAGATGGGCCAGTGTCTGTACCCAAAGCAAAAAGAATGAAGACTGGTTCTGTTGGCAGTCTCCTATCTATGTCTCAGCTAAACAGTGATGTGTTGCATCTTTCAATTAAAAGGATTGTCAGTGCAATTAAACTCAGAATTTATTCTTTTTTTTTTTTGGGGGGGGGGGGGGGGGGGAAGGGGGGAGGGCTGGGCTTTTCATATTTGAAGATTTCTATCTGCAATGACCAATTTTGGAGTTGTGTACAGTGACTTTCCTGTATATGAACCACACCACAAAATTTCTTTGTATGTACATCTGTTTCTGTAGACTCATAGATCTATTTTTGTACATGCAAATGCAATTTAAAAACTGTTTTCCAGTAAGGTTTTTTTCCGTTATTTCTTTCTGAAGTCATTACTGAATTTTATTTATCTCTACCACCTCAATAACAACACTACAGAGGCTGATGAAGACACAGGCTTTTACCAAAGAACTTTATTGATGTTTCTGCATCAACTGTGATTCTTGGCCACTCATGCCAGTGCTTTCCAGCCTTAGTTGATGAAGTCATACCCACTATATCAACAAAGAGAAATTCAGCTTCTGCCCATTCACATTGAGTTCTCTTCAGTGCACTCCTTAAAGAAGATTATGGTTCCAGATTAGAAAGAGCCTGAGTTTATTTCATTGTCATTGCTAGCATCTGTGTGCCACATATCCCCTGAAGGGAAGACAAAGCACTGCTTGAAAGATAAAGATCCCAAGGCTACATATTTTCGTGTTTCTCTGGTTCACCAAATACTGAATGACTAATACCAATGGTTAGGCTTGCTGGGTGATTGTGGGATGCAGAGCTCAGAACATTTGTCATCTCCAACTGCTTTCCTAAAAAAAGATAGAGGGAAGATGGATGGTATTTCCTCATTGTAACTTTATATCTTGAGACTTATAAAGCATCAGAAAGTTTATTAGGGCAGTTGACAGTCAATGACTATGACAGTCATTGTAGCAAGTGTGCAACATGATTAAAAAAATCATGAAGTGTTCCTCCCAGTTTTAAGTTCAGCTTGCATTTAATGTGTGCATGTATGCATATCTATCTGCTCATGCAACCACCAGTCCAGCCCATTCCTGTCCTTTCCAGCAGCTTATGAGGCTGTTGGATGATTTCATTTAAATCTGACAAAACACTGGAGCAATCAGTGGCGTTCATTCACATTTCCACAACATGGAGGCTAAGTTGTGGTCCTGAACCCATGTCTGCTCTTATGACAGAGTAGAGTCCACAAGCCAACTTCCTCAGTTCCAAATCTTGATTTCTCCTACTCTCTTTGTCCTGCACTGGAGCCTGGTACTGGATATAGCACTTTTTTTTATTTATTTCTTGGTGGGCACCTAATTCTTCAGTTCCTACCAGTTTCCCTGGAGGTGGGAGGAGAGACATAGCTTGTGTCCTCAATGAAATAAAGGCTGCAGAACACCATAAATCTTCCAGGAACGTTCTAGGGCACTTAGCTCTACTAACTCCAAGTCATTTGCATCAGGGCCTGTTCCTTTTTACAGCTCCCTCTCACTTTCACTGATTGTCTCTGTCATGGTAAAATATTCATATGCATTTATTTCCACTTCCTTTCCAGGATGCACCAAAATAAGTTCTTCCTTAATATTTTTTTAATGCTGATAATACTTTCACAGATCACAGATGATCAGCTTTATGCTGTTGCAGGTATTCAGTGGCATTCAAGAAGAAAAAAATTTCACTCTTCCATCAAAAAATGGTGCTTTTATTGAGTATGAAACATTTGGGAGTTGTGTAAGTTTCGGCAGCCTACAATGGAAGACAATAAAAATTAATGATCTTCTTTCCTTTTCGTGTTAATAAATTTATTTTATTACAGCAAAATTTTGCTTTTCAACAGTTTTTCCATTATTTCACTTAAACTTCTAGATTGTATTTTTAGTATTATATACCTATACATATTTCACTTTTATACAGCAGTTTTGACATTATCCAACTGAAATATTGCAGTGGCTCTGAATGTAATTTTTTCTGGAACAACAGGCCCATAACTCACTTATATACTCCTTATAAACTACATTCTGTAGAGCTCAGCAAATAATAGAGTTTGTAGTCTGGGACTGAACCAAAAAAAGGTTAAAAGAGAAATTTAGTTCAAACCAAATGAAAACAGAAACTGACTTTACAAAAATAAATGAAGAATTGGCTAGGTTATTAGCAAAAATGAAGTTTTCATTTTCTTTTAAAGATTTTGATGTCTTTGCCCTGACATGTCTTAGCCACTGATTTGTCATACTCATCTCATCTTCGTAAATGGTTTCTGTTCACGTCAAATCTCATTTTTGGTGAACATAATGGGAAAAAATCTTTGTGATTCAGACTTTGTTCTCCAGGCCTGTGCAGGAAGCCCTCTGATCTCTGGAGGCATCCAAGCATGAGTTAGTCCCTCTCATGCTCTAGCTTTCTTTTCTTTCCCATATTAACATGAGCTGAATCCATTTCATATGAGCTTCTGGCCAGCCTCCACCTTCATTGCACTCATCATCCTTTATCAGAAGAGCTGCATCAGTTTAACATGAAATTTGACAGATTTTCATGAGGGAGAACCCAAATCATCAGATCCTTTGAAAAGGGAGTTTTGGGACTTGCCCAGTTCCTAAAGGGACTTAACTATCACCAGAAATCCTTTTCATCTTTGTAAGCGTCACAGTGGCATCTTGCTCTAATTACTAACATTGTTCTGAAAATTGAAAAGTGAAAGAATCATGGGACTTACCTGAAAATCAAGTTTTCAAGGTAAAAATTACAAGCAAAAATAAAAAATAAAATGCAGTAGATTTGCCCTCACAGAAAGACATGGCCAATACAATAAAAACTAGCAATTATTGGTGCTTTTAACGAGTATAAACAAGGCAGTCATGTTAACAGACAAGGTCCTATGTTAATAGACCTTGGTCCTACGGTCTCTCCTTTTGGAATTAAATTCTCATGGTGTCCACCACATCTTAAATCTTCTTAAAATACTACCCAGATTGGGGTTGTTGTAATGCTTCTTTTTTGTATGCATCTCTGATGTCTAACAAAAACAGGTTGACAGGACTGTTGGAGGCGCCTTGCTTTCTCCTCCCTCCAGCTGCTTTACTTTGGAAAGATCACAAGAATCTTTCAGTTTCCATATAATTTTGTGAAACTAGCTGGGGAACAACAACAGATACCAGAAGTCCTAACTCCATTATTTCCCATGTTTTTGTTGTTGCTTAGGATACAATATAATTTGAAGCATCAAGAAGTATCTTGAACAATGACTGTTTGATTCAAGCAGTCCACCTCTTGATGTATATAAAGTCTAATCCTCTTTATTTTGTTCTGCATTTCTGGCTTTTGTTGTTCAGGTTAATTGCCCTATAAAATAGGCCATCTTTCTTCTATTGACCTTCTGACTGAGTTCTTCATAACTATGAAGACAAGCATTCATATTTACCATTATTTTATCTGAGACTTTTATTAGAGGGAATTCAGTCTTTGCTCTGATACTGAATTAATGAATTACAGTCTTCTGCGAGATATTCAGATTCAAATTCAAGTTATCTCAAATGGTCTCCTTTCCCCTGAGACCCATTTCTCTGAAAAATACCTGCTTTGAATGGTTTTTAGAGTGAAAAAAACCAAGTTTTCCACTATGTTTCTCTAACAAACAGCTTCTATTCCATAGAATTATTGTACCTTCTAATTGCTTATTTGGCACTGTCTTGAGAGGATGCAAGTTCTTCAAAGAATAGGAAAAATCATATTACTGCCTGCAGCCATTTGCAAATCTGAGGTGATGATAGTGATAACAATGGAATGAAGACAGTCAGTGAGAAGGAAAAGTCAAGTATAGCCTGTACTTTTGCCTAAGACTTCCTGCACAGCATAAAGGCATAGAAAATCACCCATTTCCAATCATCTAGGAAATATACTGTTCCACTTTCTTGGAAGGATAGAAACTCAGCTTTTAAAGAAGAATCTAAAAAGAGAGTGGAGTTCTTGTCACCAGCTCAGAAAGAATTTTACTTTAGCATTGACTTCAATGGCAGCTTAATCACATTAACTCTTAATTTTTGCCAGCATGGCAACAGGCATGGAATAAAGTGTGAGCCAATGATTACTCTGGGAATGCTGGCATCAGAAATGTTTTATTTCTCAAACATTTTGCTGTTTTGAAATGTAATGACAGCACTGCATTTATAGAATGCAAATTAATTACTGAGGATTTCTTTTCCCTCCAGTGATTTTTCTGAAGATAAAATTTTCAAATTGAGTTGTTTCAGTTTTGCACATTGTGAACAGGACAAAACCCGAGCACCTTTTGGAAGAAAAACATTGTGGTTTAAATAGATTTTACCATTATTCTACTAACAAAAGAAGCATTTGACTGTAGAAATTACTGTAGGCTAGTCAAACCCCAAGCCTGGTTTGGGAAAACATCTATAGGAAGCTCTTAATTTCCATCTGTTTTTCTAAGTGAAAACTGTACCACTGACTCCCTAGGATTTAGAACTTACTGTGGTGTGAGCCACAAGACTTTATGCAGATAGTTAGTGTTGTTTCAGCCTGAGGCATCACCAAAAATAACTAGTATGAACTCATTATTTCTAAAGAAAGCAAGTTTATTTTTGCATAAATCCAGAATACATACTACACATACTTTTTTTCTCTCTTTTTTTTTTTTTTTCAATATCAGTAAAAACCAGTGTTATAAATTGAACACCCTTAAAAAGATATTTCTCATTCCTGTAAATAATTTGATGAACCCAGTTAGCCAGCTTGGATTTCTCCAAATTATGGCATCCTAATTGCTATTATTCATATGACAGTGGCATTTAAATATACTGCAATGATTCTCAAGCCTCAGAGTATTAAACAAAATGCTAGATTTAGCAAGAGACAGACAATGCTCCAAAGCACTTGTGTTTGAGATGAATCAGTAGCACAAGAGAAGACACTGAGGGAAGAGTGACCTATACAAGGCATGCTGCAGTCAAGATAAATTTGAAATTGCAGCCTTCAAGTCAATGCCTTGCTCAAGTAATAATATTGTCTGTATGGTAACGGCTTAATAGCCAAGTAAAATCAACAGCAGAATTTCTCACCAGTTTCAGACAAAGAGTGAAAAAGAATTAAAGGAATTTGAAGACTATGACACTTCATCCACTGATGTCATCAGCAGGGTTCCTGTTGACTGAGTGACTAATCCCATGTATTTCAACTTGATGTAGCAATTACCCACTCCCAGCATTTGTATGATGAATCTTTTTGCAGTTTTCTTCAATGGGTCACTGAAGAACTTTTATCAGTACTCACTCAGTCTCTCTATATGCTCAAGTTTTCTGCATGTGAAGTTACTGAAAATTTTAAGTACACTGAAGGAAGGCTTGTAAGGAGTATGTCTAAGCAGGCTTTAATAAATATTGAACTCAAATGCATTTGTTTTCTCCTTCATCTGTTACACACTTTAACATGTTTACAATTGTAGCTTGACATCCTAAACTATTTGCTGCATTTTGAACTCTATGAGCACACTAGCACACATTTTTTAACTCTTTTTATTTATGTATTGTTTATGAGTATTATATATAAATAAATATAAATATAGTTGTAAAATCTCTTGGCAATCTGTCTTCAGATTCCAGAATCCGAGAGATAGGTATTCCAGCAGAGTGAAAATCTTACTGTAGCTAGAAGTATGTTAAATTCTAACTCATTTAATTACTTATCTGAAATAATATGGCTGCATATATAATAATTCCATTTCACAAGAACAGCTTATAGACTAAGGGATTAGTTCATAATTGAATTGTTTTTTACTCATAAACACTCACAGAATAATTAGAATCATCTGCAGATTCAGGATGTTCACCAGATGTTCACTCTGAGTTCACTATTTTTTTGTTGTTATTTGTGCTGTGTGATTAGCCACTCAAAGCATATGGCATTGTTCCTAATCCCTGAATCAGTGACAAATGTTTAAATCTGGATACTGATGAAAAACTAAAGTTTACTTCTATTATGAATCTTCAAAAGCAAAAATGATGTCCCAAAAATCTTTCCTTTTTCATGAATTGTGAAAATTTTCACCCATTCCATGTGGACATCCAAATAATGATGAATAGCATAATACATAAAGTTAATCCTAGGGCACTGTTCTATCTTCATAGTTTGCATACATCAGCCTATTCTCATTTGACACATTCCAACTTTTCCCTAGGGCTTAAACTTAGTGACAGTTACATTGTTTGGATGTTTGTTGTTACCATCAACATTGTTACTGTTATTAACCTTTGAACTTGTGATCTCAATGAATTTAATGTATTGATTCAATCAACATATTTACATTTCAAAATGTGCTCTCAACTAAATATTTCTGGGCAAGACAGACATATTGGCTCTTTTTTTAAGAAAATAAATACCGTTGTAGGAATATTAGGGAAAAGGCACATAAATTGGCACTTTTCTTAAAAATTTCTGCACACAAAAGCACATTTTTTCATAGTTAAATAAAAGTCAACTTTTCTTGAACATTTCTGAGAAAGTTAACACTTTTCTTCGTTTCTATCTGGAAATGATCCCTACATAAAACAGTGTGTGTCTTAAACCTCCAAAGTTCAAGATTATTAAAAACTTTGTCCATGTGGCATAGCTCATAATATTAGCCTATTCTTGTCATACCTTTGCATCCGTCATCAACTTGTTATCTAAATGCATCAAGATAAAAATAAATGCTTTTCAACTTAAACATAATAAAAAATAGCTTCTCTGATATCACAGAAAGTAATTCAATATAATGAACAAAAAATTGTTCTACTTTTAGCATTAATTTGTACCTTTCAATATGAACCGAGAAAAATATCTGTTGTTGATAAAATGATAAATTATTTGGAGGACACAATGTTAAGACCAATTTGGATGAAAACATACTGTTAGCCAGCCAAAAGTAAGGTAATATGCATGAGAAAAACTGGCACTGTTCACAGTAATAAAATGAAGGCTGTTTCGTTGAAAGTCAGTGACAGAGCCTTAGGATTTATGATGATGTGGTAGAGTGGACTTGATGGCCACTGTTATCCCTTGTTTGTGTAAAATTCTATATAGTTGCAAAATGCAGGGCACCCAAACTTGTACCCTAACAGCCATACATCTGGAGCTTGACAATAAACAGGCAGTAAGCTTCTGACATTATTCATTTATCAAAATTTAGCTTTTTTCTTTCATTGTTCCAATGTTTTATAACCAAGAAGACATTCTATTGAGAAACCTTTCTAAACAGACGTAGTAGAAAGAAAGAAAATATGCTCTTCAGCAGTATTTTTACTTCCTGAATTTGATGCTATGCTGTAGTCATGTAAATAGTGATGCACTACATACAGTAACTCGTGAGTTCCTCAGGAATTATCTCCTGACTGACAGTTTTCAGACCACATTTTACATGCATGACCTCTTTATAAAATAAAGCAAAAAAATCTGCTGCGTGTTTTGCAAGACAATGTAGAAATAATTTGTTCGTTTTTGAACATCATAACATTTAACAAGATTTCTTTTGTATCACCATATGTTGTATCTGTGTAAAACCTATGCACAGATTGTGTGATATTCCCACCAGCACTGTGTTTACTGTGCATGAACAATGTTGATTTATGCATACATTATGAACTTATCAACAGAGTCTACCTTTACAACAGCCTGTCTTGATCTACTTTTACCTACACAGTAACATCTAACCTTCTAAAAGATACCAAACATCCAAAGGATCCTAGGCAAGAGTAAAGCATCTCTAAAATTCCAAATTAACTTAGACTGAAATGAATGGAAGCAAAAAAAAAGTTGAATGGGAAAATGAAAGAAAAAAGGGAAAGAGAAAGAAAAGGAGAAAAAGGAAAAGGAGAAAAGGAAAGAGTAAGGGTGAGTCAAGACAAGGTGAGACAAGGAAAGGAAAGAAAAAGAAGAAAACCTAGTCCTGCACTATAAAACAGATCTTATCAGCATGGTTTAAAATTGATGATGACATTGCTCATTTCAAATAGCTGTTTCTCATTATATCCCAGAGTGTTTCTCCTGCAATTTCCAATGCTGATTCAACTCGGTCACTTTACTCTCTGGAGAGCACCATATGTTTCTGATAAAAAACCACAGTGATTTTACCATGTTTTTCACCACTTCTTCAGTACTGCAATAATTTGTTTGTATTATTTAACTGACTTCATTCTTCTATGCCCACTGACTGTTGTCATAAAGTTTTGTTGTATTTAAAATATAGTTGGAATACTTTCAACGCATGAAGAAACTGAGATGAGGAGGTCTGTCAATAGTATGAAATAAACTTTTTGGTCTCACTTCTGGCTTTCCTCCTCTTCCATCTCTTCCAGCTCCTGAGAGGGATATTAATCATGCACCACCTGACTGATCACCATCCAACTTCAGCCTTTGTGGAAGCCCAAGTTTTTATGAAATTACACGAAAGGATGAAGCTGGCCTAGTGTGCAGAGAATGTAGAATGACTGAAGTCAAGGAAGAAGTGGTAAAGAAATTTAATGTGACATAAGACAAAATTCCTACATCTATATAGCAACATCTATAACTTCATTTCCTATTAGAGTTATGGACATATTTATAGTACAGAGGAATGTTATTTGTTGTTTCTGTCAACAGCACTTTTTGTGCTACTTCATTTGCCATGGCTTAGACAAGAGAATAACTAGGTCTTACACTGTCTGTCAGGAATAAGAGTCATATGAATTTACAGACGTAAACTAGACAAATGTGCAGGCGGCTTTAGATAAAATACCATATCAAAAATACTGAATTTTGGTATTATGTTGAAAATAAAGGTATTATTTTCTCTTCTATATACAGACAGTTCCTAAAAACACATCTCATTCTTCAGATGAAACCAGAAAGCCAGTAGCAGGGTATTGTGTATTTCATCCACAAGATCTGATTTAAACCAAGGAAATAGAAGGGAAATATTTTTCTTATTTTATGTGTGTCACTAACCCAAGCTTTAGAAGGAAACAGAAATAAAATACTCATAAATGAATTACTGTAATATATTCAAATTTGGAATTTATCATAGAATATTTTTTTTAGGAATCGCTGTCTCATCACTTTCTAGTTATAGAGATTGTAGCAGGATATATTTCTAAGACAGGCAACTTCACAGACCACAGCAACCTACATTTCAGGTTGTAAGGGGTGGGAGGGAGTTGGTAACCTCGTGAATTACGAAATCATGTAATTTTTTATGAAGATCTCTAAACAATGCTTTATGAAATACTGCTGTTATCTAAAGACTTTCAATCTAGTAATTGGTGTGGGGTTTTTTTGTTTTGTTTTGTTCTGTTTTTTTTGTTTGTTTGTTTTTGTTTGTTCGTTTCTGGGCACCATGTCAATTGTTTGACACCACAAAAGAAAGTTACTCATATAGCTGTGCAAATTTCAAGTGGTTAGCTAGACATGCCTTAGAAACATTTCAGAGGTTTGATTTCAAGTATATCCTTTGGGATTCTCAGCTATAGTAATATATTTGGATAAATGAAACTAGCTAGTGGAACCCAGACCTTCCGTCTCTTTATGCACTTTAAAAAACAAGAGCAAAAAAATTTGCAAAGAATGGAAAGGGAAAAGGGAAATTATATAAATGAGACTGAAAAGAATTACAAAACAAACTCAAACAAATCAAAGGGGAAAAAGAGCAGCAGGACAGATTTATGTATCCAGCTTTGCAAAGTGTTATTTTTTGATGCTATTTTCCCATAGAAGTGATTCTGAAAATAAGAATACCCAGGACAGTTCCATGAAGAAGTATCAAAAAGCCAGTATGTACTGCTCTTTTTACAAAATAAACATTTTTCTATTTGTTGAAAACTCAAACCAAGAGATTTGAAACTCAGAAAATACAATAAATATTCAGTTATTTAAGACGAAGAGCAGTCTTGTCAACTTTATCATATAAAAAAAAAAAATCTGCCTTACAATTGCTCATGTTGCACTCTGCCTTAGATAGAATTTTAGACAGTATCTTAAGGAGGAGCTCATTGATGCCTGTCCTGTCATGAGAAATCCATCAAAATAAGTGTCCCAAGGTTGCCTTGTGATCAAAACGTCAGCATGTTAAGTGATATTCATACTTCCAAGCCAGAACACTATTTGAAGAAGGTGAAATATATGTCTCCAAGTCCGAAAGCTGTAATTTTGACTGAAGCTGACACTATTCCAAAAACTTATCTTTGAAAAGACATTTTTTTTAACCATTCAGTTTGGCAGCTGAACTTTCTCTGATTGTTTTGGATGTGTGCTCTCTCATCCCTGCTCCTTCCAGCCCTTCCCAGTTCTCTTTCTCCATTCTTTCTTTTCCACTGATCTGCCCTTTGTTCCACTTTCTTCTCCACTCTTAGTCCTTCTGCTTTCTGCTCCCCATCAGACTTCTCCTACCACTTAATTTCTGGTTTTGATTCTTGCCTTTCTCGTTTCTCACCTTCACAAAAACCCTGTATCAAAGAGGACTGAATTCAGCTTCAGTACTCATGACGAATCTGAGACATTAACGGCTTTTAGCTTTACCCTTTCCTCTTCATCATACTCACTGTTCCAACTCATTCCTTCTTAAATTGAACGTCCATTCCACTTCACTGATTACAGAAAGACCTTTTTTTCCTCTGTTGCATGTACCTGTCTAAACCATCCTGGATGACAAAGTGCACAGGGTTGCTACATCCTGCCACAAAAAAAATATTTCTCATATATTGTTTTAAGCAAATGCCTGTCTACAACAGAGTTCAGCTTATTTGTCTCTTCTTCAAGTGGCTGACTGTGTTGCTGCAAAAAAGCATTCTCATTTCCACTCTATGTCCATTCACAACAGCGTTCTGTCATGGCACATCAGAGAATTGGTGCCAGCTAAGGTCCATACTAACAACAGAGTGATAGATGCAAGACTCCTGGCTGACAAGAACAAGAAATATAAAGACAAACTTTACCTCCACCCAGACACTGTCCCAGTGGATAAGGCTCAGGCAGAATCACAGAATGGCAGCAAGACTCCCCCAGGTGTGTCAATCAGGATGCGAATAAACCATGTGCATAAAGAGGCAGGAATGCTAATCCAGGGCCTTTGTAATTATAAAATTTCTTGTGAGCAAAGGAAGATGTGTTCCTCTCATTTACTAATGTTGTGTGGGACAAAGCTTTACTGACTGCTCTGGAGTGGTTTCAGTTCAGAATGATAGCCCATGTTGTATCCAAACCAGGGCAATATCCACAGTCTAACAACTTGTCATTTCTTAAGAGATTATGTCCCTATAATAATTGCAACATTAAAAAAAAAAAAAAAAAAAGTTTTCCTTCTTCAAAAGGAACTAAAGGAACAGATGTACAAATGTACCAGACATGGATCAGGCAGTCAAATATCTGCAGCACTGTGTCTGCTACTGAACAGGTTTTGCTGCAGGACACTCCTACTGTTCCCACTAAATAAACATGGAGCAGCTAGTTTTCAGGTAGTTTCTTAAACTTAGTTATGTCAGATCTTTAGACAGGAATCTGAGTTTCCTGTTGCGCGTTTTTGTAGTGCTATTATCAGCATATTTAGCGTTTAGACATTTTCTACTGTCTTCTGTAAACCTGTAACTCTAAATAATCTAGGGTTGTTTTTTTTTTTTTTCCTGAAATATTATTTCCAGTGAAACCAACCCATGTGCACTCCATCTGATTAAAACAACAAGTTTTTTTTTTTTTTTTTTTTTTTTTTTTAATAAAGCACCAGACTTTAAAGCAAGAAAAATCCTGACAGTTTTTCTGTTTTAAAATCTCATCTCTGGGGAGTCTTTTGCCTTCCCCAGAAGAGGAAGAACCTATTTTATTTTTTCTTTGATTTCTTGATTCAATAGTTAAATAAATTCTTAAAGAAAGCTGGTGCTTAATCATTGGAAAACTGTACTGAGAAATGGTCTTTATTATAGAGAGCACACTCAGATTTTGGAAACAGCAGAGTTTAGGTTCTAATCCCAATCCCCTGAAACCAATGGGTTTTGTGTAAAATCAAACCCAGATTACTACAGGATTGATCATGAACAAATACCTAAACAAAAGACAGACAAGTTTCTAATCACAAGCCAGCCTTCTCACATCAGGAGTCCCTCTGTTGAAACACCAAGCTGCTAACCACAATGTCTGGAACACTGTCTCTGATTTTAGGAAAGCTCAGGACAAAACAAAGAAGTTTATCTTCCAGACACTGGACAACCCAAACCACTAGAATGAAACAGTGCTTCAGTTTCATGTTACATGTTTATAATTAGAGTGCAGATTGATAGTTACTTCATTATCATCTTTCAAATTCTTCCTTTGGCTTTTTCTATCTTAAAAAAAAAAAATAAGTGGCAATGCTATTATGACTGCTTGTAAAACTAAGGCATATAATCTCATTTCCTTGTATTCCAGGTCAGCCTGTATCCATCTGCTGTTTCATGCACAGAAGTTCTTTATTCTATATATGTAAAGTGCCTATTAAAATGAGACCAGATCCATGACTGGGTATTCTGAGCATCACAACAAGATAAAGACAAGTCAAAATCAGGCTATCATTCTTCCCAAGTTCAAAAAGTTTATAATCTGAATATACTTAACTCACTCTGAATGTAATGCCTCCCATTTATTTTCACAGAAAATACAACAAAGAGCACAATAACACTATATGATAGAGTATATTCTCAGCTACATAACACTATTTTTCAACACATTTACCACCATTAGCTCTGCATTTTCACCAGCAATGATCAAGAGCCTGTACATTGCGTCTGTAAATATCTGCTCCAGTGGAGGTGACTCACTGTTTCACAGCTGTTATGGTGGTGTCATTGCTAAGAAGATGTTGCCCAGGTAATCCATTTTTCAACAGTCCAAACAGATGGAAGTCACAAGCTGTGAAATTCAGACTGTACAGTGGGTGTGGTAGGACATTCCAAACAAGACTGGCAGTGCGTTCCCCATTGTTCAAACTGGTATGGGGCCTGGTGTTATCATATTACAAGAGAAAGGCTGTCTGCTTCTTTGGCTTGACACTAGAAGTTTGAGCCTTCAGCTTAGTCAGCATTTTAATGTAACAGAGTTGAGGGTTTGTCCACGTTTCAGAAAATCCAGAGGAATCACCCCTTTCCTATCCCAAAAGACAACGCGCAACACTTAACGCACTGAGGTCTGAGTCTTGAACTTTTTCTTCAATGGGGAATTCACACGTCACCACTCCATGGACTGCCTTTTTCACTCTTGCTCAGAGAGGTGACAACACATCTCATTAACAACACGGTCCAGGAAACCATCTCCTTCAGCCTTATATTGATTCAATATTCAAGGTCATGACAAACTTGCATACGTGTCCTTTCTGTTCCCATGTGAGCATTGATAGGACCTACCTGGTGCAAACTTTGCAACGTTCCGATGTTGCCTCCATACTTTCCAATGCATTGAAGCTGATATTCAGCTCAGTACACAGAGCTGTACACATAAACCTTAATTCATCAATTTGCACCCATGAGCTGATGGAGACACTCCACATTTCATACTGTGACATGGCCATCCAGAATATGGATTGTCTTTCAGGTTGCTGTCGCCACTGCTGAAACACACCATCCACTGTTTCACTGTGCCCACATCCACTATTTGCTCTCCATAAATGCTCAACTACACTGATGAATGTCAGTGGGTGCCATTTTTTCTGCATGAAAGAATTCAATTACCTTTCATTCAAGCACACTTCCATGTCAGATGTCATTTTGTCAGACTGCCACACAGTATGAGTCTGTCACACAGCAAGTGTCTGTCACACAGCAACAAAGTGAAATGGAATATTGTCTGGAAGGTTCAACATCTACTGTCATAGCATCAACATCTGTATCTGTATCTGACATTGTGGGCCAACATAATAATAATAAGAAGCATTACTTCTGGAGCAGTCCTCATATTTTAAGTTTATCTTAAGTTTTCTAACCCACCTGAGCTTATAAAACAAGTGGTTTTACATTCTTATGGAACAGAACTACCCTCCGGTTTTGATGCATTCAGTAAACCATTTTGATCATCTCAAATGCATGCACTTAAGCAATGTGAAGGAAAGTCAAGGAATAAACTTCTATTATTTTTGTTAACAAGAAAAGGCTTATCATTATCCCTAATAGAAGAGACTATCCTACGCTGCAGGTAGCAATCCTGAGTTTGTCCTTCACACTCACTGGAGGGAAAAGATGATGCTCTGAATCTGGTGTTGTTGATACATCTTTATCAACCCTTCTTTCCTGGTGGAAAGATACAATGATACAGCACTGCTTGCAATGTCTGATGGTGGGAAATTCCTGCTTTATTAGATTGTGCTTCCTTAATATAGATGTTTCTTTCAGGAAATCATTTTCCTCAGTCTGAGGGCTTCCTTTCTCTGGGAGATGTGGGTTTGTGACTAGTCACAGGAGGAGATGTCACAGTGGGTGGAATGCCATGTTCCCAAGATCCAGTCAAGCATAAACCAGTGAAAAACAACCCAGCATCAGGGAAGAGGCTTTCTCTCTCTTCCAGTGCTGGCTTTTCATTTCATTTGATTCTTTTTTGGAAACCACGGTCTCTCATATATTTTTAAGTCTCAGGGAAAACCAATCCAGCTTGTTTCTGAAATAGCTCCAGCTCTATTATGACAAGGGAAGAAGTCAGGGATTTGTTTTTCTTTCTCTCTTGGTTTGGTGTTCAGTGCTTTTTATGAGACATGCAGGTGGCAAACATCAAATTAAAATACAATCAGTCTCGACACAATATTTACAGTGAAGACAATGCTTTCCTTCATACTCATTTGGAAAGTTTTTATGTCTGTAACAGAATATATGTCTGTCACCTCACTGCACACAAAAAAAAAGTGCAGTGCTTTCTCAAATGTACAGTGAAGGAAATAAAACTCCTGTAATCACATATTCTTTCCTCCAAAACTGAAAAACAACATGAACACGGATATACCAGCAATACCTGAAAGGAGGTTGTGGTGAGATGGGGGTTGGACTCTTCTCCCATATAACTAGTAATAGGACTAGAGGGAATGGCCTGAAGTTGCACCAGGGGAGGTTCAGGTTGGATATAAGGAAATACTTCTTCAAGTGAGAGTGGTCAGGCACTGGGATAGGCTGCCCAGGGAGGTGATGGAGTCCCTGGAGGTGCTCAGGAAACGTTTAGATGTTGTACTGAGGGACATGGCTTAGTGGGGAATATTGGTGGTAGGTGAACAGTTGGACTGGATGATCCTGGAGGTATTTTCCAACCTCGGTGATTCTATGATTCTATGATACTTTATCCAGACACAGTCATGCACAATTAAGCACACAATTAATATTTTTTTAATGAAAAAGATGTAAATGAATCCCACAAAAAAAGATTTGGAAAACACTTGAGGTCACTCAGATGTATTGGAAATTGTATCTATTCTGGAATTACTCTATGAAAATTTGCTCCTTTGCTGAAAAGGCCTCCCATGCTAGTACCAAAGTCATGAAATTTGGCAGAAAGTCTGCACTATATCACTGAGAAAGAATGATACGTCCAAGAAAATCTGCCCCAAACTGACTGTGGTTCTGAAAAAAAATAATAAAAAAAAAAATGCAAATGCAAATACTTGTCAGTATTTGGCAGCAAAATTATCCCCAAATGTGTTTCACTTTGCATGTTCCACATTGTGTTGATGATGTTTGGTCAGGACTTTACATGCAATTGCTGTGACTCTTGCTGGAGCCCAATGTGGGAGCAGACACAAAATATGACAGAAGTCAATTGCTCCCTCCTGTTCTCTCTCCTAAATTTGCCACAATCATTGGAGAGTATACAAAAGTAGTTGTTTCAAAAACCGTGGAAGGTGACCCAGCTGAATGAGATTGTCACAGCAGCTCTGGGGCAAGGACAGGAGACAGCACCAAGGGCTGTGGGGGAAGGTGGCCAAGGAGATGTCATGGAGAGAAGAACCAGACTGAGTTGTGGGAATGGAGACTCATGCATAAGCTTCATGGTTATTTTAAAAAGCAAACACTGTTTGCTTCCAGAACCTTGCAGGCATTGCACAATTGCCACCTTCCCTTTTCCAAAAACAAAGATGTAGCCAGTCACAACTGTGGTATTTAAACAGAAATAGGTTGAAGCTCTGAATCAAGGTTTTAGAAGAATTTGGCCAGCACAGTTCTGTGTGGGAAAGAGAGACTTTCCAGCACACCAAATCTCTTTTTACCCACTGGCAGCATCAAGGGCAGGAAAGAGCAACAGCATGCTCTGCAGCTCAGATGGGACAAAGTATTTGTGTGTATTCTGGTATGAATGTGGTTGCAGGTTACTAAACCTCAAATTACAACAGATATTACCTCTACAACCAATTCTTCAGGCAGAAAATTTAATCACAGTAAAACCATCTTGATTTACAAAAGGCATTACTGAGGTAAGTATACCATTTTGCACTCCTTCAAACATTAAACATGGATTCTAGGGAGGTTTTGCCAAGGCAGCAAAGGCTAAAACATGTGCTTTGAATCCTTCAAAATTTGGCTCTGGTATAGAATGACTAGGAAGATGACTTGCGTAAATAATTTTGTTTTTTATTTAAATAGTCTTTTTAATGGAGAAGTGGTGGTGTCTTTTTTTCTTTTAGAAAAATAGACATCTGATGCTAGCTGAATGAAAGCTTTCACTGTGCAAACAATAAAGATACATATTTGCTTTCCATCTCAAAATAGCAAGGGGAATTTTTATTTCAGGAAGACAGCAGCCCAGCTGAGAAATGGCATTTCCTCAGAGCTGACCTGAGCTGAACATCAGAACTCTGCTTCAGTCTGATTCAAAGAAGGCTGAAACTAGAGAAGAGAGAAATGTACACCAAGAGCTTGTAGTACATGACAAAATTATTCCTTTTTTCATATTTAATATTTTTAAAGTTCCTTAATTTTTCAACTCTACAGCAATGTCAACACACTCATGAAAGATGGAATGTGAATGATTAGAGAATGGAGGAGAAAGTATGTCAAAGAGAACAGCAGAAGCTCTCATGGATAATGCTGGTTCACTCTGCCTTATAATGGTTAGATCAGTAAAATCACACACCTTCTTACAATGTTCCTGATTCTGCAAGTAAATTACTCATAAACTGTTTGTCTAAGGTGTATAGTCTGCAAAAACCCAACGAGAAATTCATTTTCTGCAATTAAGAGCACAGCAGATTCTATACCCAAGACTCTTGGAACTAACTTTCTGTAGTCACTGGACTCCAGGTCTGCAATCTTTTTTTAGTGTTTTGAAAGTTCTGTGTCAAGAAAAATCTACCCAGGCTTGAAGTATGAAAATGCAGGGTGCATTCCTTTACATCGCTGTGGGTACCTGGCCATATTCTAAATGTGGAAAGAACTTTGCACTTGCAGGTCTGCAACTGGTGTCTACAACTGGAGATTTAATCAAGGCTCCAATTAGACAAAGGGCTGGAATAAACAAGAGTACTTCAATATCCAAAAACAAAACTCCATGGTCAGTTGCTAGAATATGAAAGCAAAATATGTACTCTTTTCAATGAAACAAAGGTTGCAAGTGATTTGGAAATTCCCCATCTCTAGGAATATAAAAAGGGTGCTGGAAAATACTTTTTAGTTGAGTAGAATTTACTGGGCTCAGTACTGCCTTCATTCAATGAAAAGTTACGCCCAGAATAACAGACCAAGAGTTTCACATTTGATAGTACACATGTGAAATTGAAAGTGGCAAATGTAAGCCTCTTTTCTAGCAAATGGGAGGGCTTGTGGCTATGCTGTCAAGCCACTATGGAGAAGAAGACGTAGTACATAAGCTGGTCTCTGCTTATTTTCTGTGGTAAAGATGATTTTTTTTATATTAGAGGCAGAGCAAAAGTGTGCATATGTGCTGTAGAGCAGGTAATGTGAACTGAGGTCCTCTATTGTCTACTTTGACATAATGTGCCCGTGTTCCCAAAACGCCTAGATATGTGCCTCCTCTTGAGTTGTGCAGGTTACTGCAGGTCAAGGAAAGCCTTGAAAAGAACAATAATTAACAAGGAACGTATCTCTTCCTCTTTGCTGTTACAGCACTCAGGAACCTGCATGCTTTCTAGCCCCAGGCACCTACATTCTCTTTAACTGGCTCCCTTTGATGACAGGCAGTACTCCAAATGGCAGTGCCAATGAATAAGCTTTCCTCCTACTGACTGATGAAAGCATCTGTGTAGGAAGTTAATAATTAAACAAGAATAATAAAAGCACATTGTATTAAATCTGAAGTGCCCCCAACCTTGAATTTCTTAAGACACCACCAGACACAGCTGGCCGGTATTTATTAGCAGATGAGAGATCAGACAGAGCAGCTTCAGATGATTTCCCAAGTGAAATTGATTGTTCCAATTATTTATTTAGCCAAATAGTACCTATCAATATTTATGAGTGACAGGAAAGTAATGCAGACTCACTCTCAAATAAATTAGAGAATCCCTAATCTAGAGTATAACGGAAGAATAAACTGCATAACCTTTACTTACCTTTCCCAAAACACTTACCCAGAGTGTGGAAAGTAATCAGACTTGTAGAACAGCTTTGTATTAAAGAAGATAGGATATACTTTTCCATTATATGCGAGAAATGTAATATAAAATATCTGTTAAAGCTTTTCAAAATTGTGCAGTCCACAGGAGTTCATTTCACATCATAAATTAAGTTCAGTCCAAAATGCAATCTACCTTCCTGTACCTTATATTCCCTTTGCAAGAAGTGCATTTCAGCAGGGGATGTAATGAAGCAGGGGGAAAAGAACCAAGCCACAGGCAAGCTGCCCACCTGCAGGCTGCCAGCATTAATGTTCTGCAGGCAGACAACCCAGATGTCCGTGCACAGTAGAAGAGATTTCAGTGAGTTCTGAAAAAGTTTTTGTGTTCGTGCTTCTGGGAATATTGATGAAAATGATACTGTTATCAAAAATTCAATAGAACAAGAGGTTAACAATTCTTTTATGTTTAAACCTCTTGAATAGTTGATGCTTTTTCTTTCCAGACTTGGTAATTTTTTTACCATATCTTTCAGTAAATTTGTGAGCCTGAGGAGCATTGACTGACACAAGGGATAGGCTGAAGCTAAACAGAAGAAAATATTTCTTTGTACAGCAGGGCCTTGAGCTGCAGAAGGCCTCTCTTCAATGTGCTGGGCTTGCTAAAGTATATGCGAGCTTGTTCACAGTGGGCCAGTCCAAAGATCTGTATGGTGCATCACCCTGTTTCCAGCAGTCTCCAGCCTACAAAAAAAGCATCACTGGTAACCCTATTCTTACCTGCTTGCACTGGCAAAATAAATAAATAAATAAATAAATAAATCTATGTACAGCCTGATTGCTTGTATGTGAACACTTCCACTGAAAATATCCCCAGAAGAGATTTTGATTTGATTTGCTGTGTACTCTAGTCATCTCTGATCATACTAAGATTTTCGTTACATCCAATAACTTGAACTAAATCATTTCTGTCTTATAAGAAGTTAAAAGCAAGATATGTGGAGAAAAAGGGAAATATCTTGAAGCAACTGATACACAAGCCTCCTACTGTAGCCAAAAAAAAAAAAAAGATCAAGAAAATTTCAGATGGCACCATACATTAAATAAAGTCTCAAGCTACCAGAAAGTTGAAATATTGCATTGAAATCCCTGCCATTCTGCTGAAAATAAAACCAAATGGGGAAGATGGGCTCTCAACTTCAGGTGATTGGAAGATGGACATGCAGCAGTCAAGCAGTCAAGCAAAGCCAACAGGATTTGCCATGGTCTCGTCAGTCCTGTCCAGCATCCGGACCTTGGTGCTCTGGAGACACATAAAATAGAATAAATAAATACATCAATAAATAAAATCAACAGAGAGAGAGCATGTCAACACAGCTGCGGCTCCTTGGAGAACAGCTCTCCCTTAACCTGCTTAAGAAGACCTGAAACTGCTTCTTTGTTCCTGAGCGCTATGAAAGTTTTCCCTGTAAAACAGTTATTGCTTGCCCACCAGAGATAAGTGGTTGCAAACAGGCAGGTCAGATTTCTGAAAGTGCTGACAAGCCCTCTCTCACCTCAGATTACATACCCAATGCTCATTATTACTCTCCAGCAACTGCCAGCACAACCAATTTTTTATTAACATTTGACTGACATAAAGTTTGCACAAATTTTAAATTGCTCAATCTTTCAGACAAGAGAGGGGCAGGAGAGGAACGTTCCAAATAGTTTAGTCCCTGCTGCACTGAAAGAAAGTCATCTCTTATTTTTTTCTGGGGACCTGGCTTGAAACCTTGGCTATGTTTAATCAATGAAAACACCACCCTTGGCTTGAGAGAAGTTAGCGTCTATGAATACGCTATTCAAACCTGAGGTTGGAAAAAAAAGGCTGTAAAATTGAGCAGCTCTGCAGCATAACTGGACTTAAGCCTTCTAGAAAAAAAAAAAAAAGAGTGCATGTTTCTCAGCCCCATGGGTTCAAGATGCTGGGATTTGCCTGTGTGCACCAATCTTGCTCCACACCACAGCCCAGAGCCCAACTGCCTCTGCTGCATGTAGGATTGCAGGTACCAGAACACGTACAGGGAAAGAGGCAGGGATTAAAGCAAAAGCAGAGGTGGGTATGTTTATATAACTTGGCACTACATACAGGAACCAGATTGCACTCATGCCTCTGGCACAGACATGTAGCTGTGCTGGACCACCTGCCTCTGCCACACAAAGCCACTCACGATACATTCTCCTCCACCTGCCTAAAATCACAGTCAAAAAGAAAAATAAAAGGCATTAGGTTTGGAAAATTTCAGAACCAGTGGCTAAAATTTAATTATATTATTATTACCTAAGCACAAGACCTCATAAAAGAGTGTACTAAAGAGCCTGACAGACCACTGAAGCATGTGTCCAGTTTTCAGCTGGACTGGAAAAGCCATTTTGAATGGTTAGTACTAAAAGCCATTAAAAACAATGGCTTTTAAAGCAAAGAGGAAAGACAGTCATCTCGGCATGTGGAATAGCCCTTCTGGGATAACTTTCACCTGGTATGGTGCAACAACCCAGTTTCAGTGCAACAACACATTCAACAACTTGCCATAAGTTTGGAACACAACTGGAGCTGGATGCCAGCCACTATGGGGACCATGGCCTGCATCAAAATTTTATTCACCACATACTGAAATCACCTGCTGAGATTTAGAGAGGCTGCTGCGGGCATCCATTGCTGGCTGATAAGAGCATAGTGTCCTCCAGTCCACAGACTCTTTCAGTGCTCCTGGCTTGTGCCATGGGTGATGCTTTGGCATGATCTGGGAGACAGAGGAGGGCTGGGCAGATCTGGGCAGTTTTCACATCTGCTTAATGTGATGAATGGTGGTTTTGCTCCATTTCACTTTGTCTTTCACACACAGAGTACTTTCTGTGTAGCATCTGAACATCTTTTATACAGCAGTACACAGAATAAAAGACATTCAAGTGAAACAAAGAATGCAAATCCTACACAAGTATACATCTCCTGTGTAATGGATGTATACAGACTGTATAAAATGTCTTCTGTCACCAAAACTTTTCAGCATTCTGAGAAATTTAATGAAAGCATCTGTGCAACAGAAGGATAAAAAAAAAATGCAACCCATTTTGTTATATGGAGAGAACAATAACGTTAAAATTCTAGTATTTTATTTTAAGGAATGTTTTCCACTTAGTAATTAGGATAAAAATTTCTTCAGAGAATCAACATGATATTGTGATCTCAGATTAGGCAAAAGCTTCTCTTCTGGGCAGTTATCAATAAGCATCCGCTTGTGTTCCAACTTCTGCAGCTTTCCAGCTTGCTCACATGTCTACATCCATTGACAATTTGGGTGGCTTCCCTCCATTTGGACATGTCTCCAGCTGACTCCAGACCTGTGCTGGGAGACCAATCTGGGAGCCCACATTCCTGGCAGATCTGGGATTGCTGAAAATGTGATGGACTCTGGGACACACCACGAGCCCCTCTTGGTCATGATTTGCTCAGGTCAATCAGGTATGCAACCAATCTTAGAGCACAAATGCTGCAACATGCTCACCAACTGAGGTCTCAGATGCTGCCAAGCTCTGCTTGCAGCTGTCCTTGTCCTCCTCCCATGGCTTTGGGTATTGTACCTTGCCTTCTGGAAAGTGCAGATGGGGTCCCACAGCCTGAAGAAGACCTGAGAAGGCAGCAGAGCAAGATGCCCACTGAAGGGACAGGGAGGCACAGCTGGCTGTCACCCACTGCCCCACCAGATTTGGAGTATGCATGGTGGGAGAGGCTGCAAACATTGCCCAGAAGCATTTCAATTTGCTGTTGGACAGCACCAAGAAGGCTTGCAGGCTGTGGCTGGACTGGGACAATGGGACTCAGAAAGAATGAGCATGTGGCAAGAGGTGAGGTCTGTGTGAAACCTCCTGTACAGGAATTGGGGCTCAGTGGGGCACATGCGTGCCGAAACCAATGGGGCTGCAGTTGGTGAAATAGTGCTTGGCATTGGTGTGTCAGCCCTCATGGCCTTGTGTTTTCCTAGCTAATATTTAGCTGAGAAGCCTCCAAAGAAAACCCATGGGGTGCTGATGATCTAATAAGTGTCATCCTTCCCTCTGAGTCAGCCATTCATTTCCCATAAATGGGGTTAACAAGTACTTGACAGTCTGAGAGAAACGTCTTCCAGGCCAGAGGAAAAAATAGAAGACTCAAACAGTAGTATGAAAAGCATTTGTAACTGCAGAAAAGCAAAGGGATTTTCCTAGTTCAGTATAAACAAATGGGTTCACTTCTGCACATTTTGTGAGAGCAGTATCAGGCCCATTTTCCATTGAGACCATGCCAGTTTTAGAGCAAAATAAGCCCTGGTTTAGGGTGAAAATGACTCTTTTATTATGTATGAACAAGGTGATATTTTCGTCTGGGTTTTGTCCTGCTTTGAGGGATTTGAGGTCAGGTAGTGAAGACAGGCATGTCTATTGCAGCGCAGAGAAAGCCATGTCCATGAGAAGCACAGCCACACGCAGTGCTGCCGTAATAATAAAAATAATCAGCACTATCTGCAAAGCGTCCTATGTTTATACACTATCAGAGGGTGACCTGAACATTATTCTGTTCCAGATTTATCTGCACAGGTAAATGCCACTGAAGCAGCCCACCACAGTCCCCAGCATCTGGGAACAAGCGTGTCTGCTTTTGGACTGGAAAGGACGCCCCTGGAAGACTTTGGGCTGTTTGCATTTAGTGGCATTGGAAAAACAAGCCAAAAGGCATCTCCCACCACACCCAGGAGCCACCAACAGGTTTTACAGGATAAAGCTTCCTGAGCTTTGTTCATCTGTCTTAAAATAGCCCAAGCAGTCTTGATCCCTTTGTTGCAGGATCACTCCACTCCTGCTTGGACAAGTCTTCTCCTCCCTTCCCTTGTCCAACCAGCTGCAGTTTTTTGTTTGACCCATGTTCTCCCAGTTTTCTTCCCCTTGTGTCCCCCAGCAGCGTGCAGGCACTCGATATCCAGACTGCCCACACACTGCACAGCGATGCTTCAAATACCTCAGAGTCTTCCAGTGTTCCCAGAAAGGGGACAAACCACAGCAATGGTCACTGATGACATGAGGGAGAAACTGGTCCAAGCCAAGAACTGCAGAAACTTTTCATGGTCACTCTCCTCTCCCTCCATCCCCATTTCTCTGCTCTTGCCATCGCCCCTGCAGGACTCAGTTTAAGTTCCTCAGAAACACAGCTCATCTTCTCAGTTTTGTTGTGCTGTGCATGTGGCTGTGCTAGTTACTCTGCATCTGAGGATCCTCAAGCATGCAGCGTTAAAAAGATACACTGAACATGCTTATCAGAAGACATAACTTCTCCCCATTCTGTACGGCAGCTTACAGGGTGCATTGCACTGGCAGAAGGCACTGTGGCATGGCTCACATCTCGCTGAGACAGCACATGCTGGCACGTAGGGTTGGTTCTGCTCACTTCTAGCATCAGCTCTGCAAAAAAATGAATGCCACCAGATACCTGTTGGACTTCATCTGGCCTATCAGGTACTTTGCTTTCTCCTTGCTGCCCAAATACCACAGTTCCCTTCTTTTAATCTCACATCAAACAGAAGCTTGGAAACCCAGGCCATTCTATGATTTTTCAAAAAGTTTTCAAGTTTTTACATTTCTGTTCTCATTTCCTGCAAAGGAGAGCCATGCTGAAGAGCTTGAAAGGAGTTCCTGGCTCAGAGTCTCAGTTGTTTGATTGCAGGCAGTCATTAGGAGTCATTGTTCACGATTAGTTCTTCCTGTTGGGCTTTATTTAATTGCTGTTTGGTTTCACCCCTGGGTGTGCTTAAAGGCATTTTTAAAAGAGCAAGAAAAAAAGTCTCACTTGCAAGAAGCTGTTGTTTCTCCCAGTGGGAACGCTTCAGCCAGGATGCAATGCAGTGCTAAGACGCCTAAACTTAAGTGTCTGCCAGTGGAGCAGGAGCCTGAATTCCCACCAGAACTGCAGCTCAAAGTCTGACTCAGGTCACTGAAAACATCTTCAGGCTCAGCCTGCACAGGCTCCACTTGCACTGGGGTTGGGGTTTGGAGCAGTGCTTTGGGGTATCCCCATGCTGAAACCATGCATGGAGCTGAGCACCTGCCCGAGGCTGAGTGCAGCTGGTTGGACCATGTGGGGTGAGCAGGAGCTGCCCCACATACCCACACAAAGCTGCCTCCCCTGCACAGCAGCAGTACACTTGGCACAGGTTTTGGAGAGGTCACCCTCTGATAGTGTATAAACATAGGACACTTTGCAGATAGTGCTGATTATTTTTATTATTTATACAGCTATCATTTATTATTTTCGGAGATGATGCCTTGACTACTTTGTCAGGTTTCCCCTTTCCCTTTCTGAGCTACAACACAGCCATCCTTGTGCCCTGTGACCCACTGGCACCTTCACAACTGCTCCAACAGGACAGAATATAGAGAACAACCATTTCTTAATTTTCTTGCCACTTGCAAAGGAAGCTCATTCCTTATTTCAGCTGATGCTGTAGGCAGTGCAGTACTGATCATCATGCCATAGGGAGGTTACATTTAATTGAGGAGCTATGGCCTTTTTGCTCATTTCACAGGTAGAAATGCTTCTTCTGCTCTCTCCTGTCTGGTTCTGCTCTCAGCCACTGCCCTTGGCTACAGCATCACAATGCATGCAATCACAGTGTTGCAATCTCCGTGCTCCTTGGGAAAGGTAGATTCTGTTGAAGGCATGAATCCTTTGATGGGATTCAGTTGAAGACACTGAGGAGGAGCTCCCTCTTCCATAATATTCCATTATTTTTCTAATAAAACTCTGTGAACTGTCAAAGGTGAATATATAAGTTGTGAAGGTGAATATCTAATCTCTCTGTGAGAAATTAAACGACTGCCCTATCCAGACCTTTATACTAATGAGAATACTCCAAATTTCTAGATTAAAACGTTTTTTTTCTCAATTTCATCTCAAAATACTTCAAGCTACAACTGTACATATAACATGGACTCAGATGAGAGAAGTAGGGTACCAAGGAGATGCTACAAAAACAGCTTTAGATGGAGAGATGCCAAAAGCCATCTCTTGCCTGCCCTCCTGCTTTTCAGAGTCCCAACTTTCCCATTACACCATGGGTCAGAATTTACACTCCTGAGCAGGAATTGCATCCCACAGCAGCCCTGCAGATGGGGATGCAGGCAGCACATCTAAGACATCTTTTTGGTGTCTGATTTTTGGGTGGAGCCAGGAGTTGGACTCCATGATCCTCATATGTCCCTTCCAACTTGGGATGTTCTACGATTCCATGACATCTGGTGATTGTGCAGGTTTTACTCATAAATGTACATTCATAAGTCCTAAACCATTTCATTTCATTTCATCAAACCTAGAATTATAAGCTTAGCTTTATACAATTTATTGACTTTTTTTTTTTTTTTTTTTTTTTTTTTTTGGTGTACACTGATATCTGTGGGAAGAGGTACAAGGAAACACAGAAAATACTTGTATAGTTAAAGGCAGTTTTAAATCAAAGTTGAAAACAGAGGTGCTGACAACCATTAGCACAATGAAGTCATCAGGACAAATAAAGGACAATTCTTCAGTATCATTTTGACTACAGTAAAATGTCCATAAGTGCAATCGATTTCTGTGGCCTGCTGTTTCCATGATCAGTAGCACCAAAGCTCAGCAACTGGAATGCTGAGTGAATGGGTGCTGGCCATGGCAAGGTAGAGCCCTGAGAACTGCTGCCATTAAACTTCAGCATGTGCATTGCACACTGGGGCCACTTTCGACCTTGGGAACAGCAGGCAGAGAAATGTGTTTATGAGCAAGATGAGCACACAGAAAGTGATACAGCAACTGACTGTGTGTATATGAAACAGTGACAGCCAGGTAAATAGCCGTTACCTTTGACATTTGGCTCCATAAAGACATTTCTAAATAGCCCATAGCTCTACTTTGAATAAAAGCAGCAAACAAGGCTGCGTATTGATGATATCTGCCCTTTATAAAGGATATTTATTTAGTTCATGCCTCAGGTGAATTGCACAACATCCCTCATTGTATAATAGTAAATAAGCCAGGAGGGTTATGACATTTCCATTTTGCAACACCATAGAAATGATTGTTTAATAGGAAGTAATGGAATCTTTTATTTCTATTTGCAAGGCAATGTGCAGCACCGATTTTACAATAAACTGACTTCAGGTATAGTTTTCTTCTTTAGAAGAGAAGAAAAACGGACTGAAATCTGCTTCAAATCTGCTTTAGCTCCTTGATTTGGAAAAATGCTTAAGGGATTCTGAATGCATCAGTACAGTTTAGGGGCTTAGCTGCTGAAAAGGAGTTCTGCAGAGAAGGACCTGGGTGTCCTGGTGGACAACAGGCTGGGCATGAGCCAGCAGTGTGCCCCTGAGGCTGAGAAGGTCAGTGGTATCCTGGGGTGCACTAAAATAGCATGACTAGCAAATTGAGGGAGGTGATCTTCCCCTCTGCTCTGCTCTGGTGAGGCCTCATCTGGAGTAATGTAGCCAGTTCTGGGCTCCTCAGTTCAAGAAAGACAGGGAACTGTTGGAGAGAGTCCAGCAAAGGGATCCAAAAAGGATTAAGGGCATGGAGAGCCTCCCTCATGAGGAAAGGCAGAAAGACCTGGGACTTTTCAGTCTGGGGAAGTCCAAAGGGAGATCTTATCAATGCTTATAAATATCTACGGGAAAGGAGACAAGGATGGGGCCAGCCTCTTTTCAGCAGTACCTAGCAATAGGACAAGGAGCAGTGGGCACAAATGGGAACACAGGAGGTTCCATCTGAACATGAGAAAGAATTCCCTTAATGTGAGAGTGATGGAACACTGGAACAGGCTGCTCTGAAAGGTGGTAGAATCTTCTCTGGAGATAGTCAAAACCCACCTGGATTCTTTCCTGTGCAATCTACTGCAGGGAACCTGCGTTAGCAGAGAAGTGGACTAGATGAATCTTTTTGAGCAAATTCTCACAGCTGCTTTTGTCATTAAGTTAAGAAATTTTAGTGCTGTAAGGTAAGCTTTAAGCAGACTGTCCTAAGGGTGAGCACGGGCCCTCGCATCCCTTCACCCAGGTGGCAGAGTTGGGCAAGCGGGGCAATGGTGTGTGGGACCTGCAGATAACACAGGTTTAGCCCAGTGTTCAGTGCTAAACTTGACCATTTGAAATGTCTCATGCATCCAGATGTTCGAATGGAAATCAATCCACAATAGATAGCCCCAAGTTGTGGTGCTGCTCTGTTTCCTGTTTATGCAGAAGTCACAAATTTCCCCTGCCACTGCAACTGTAATTTTCTCTTTCATATGTGCAGAGAGGAGTCATAACTTTCTTGTGAGAAGTGTTACAGTGCTTACATTGCCCCTACAGCTTTTGGTGCAATTTCTGTAAGACCATCAGAAGTCTGATGAAGATGATAGACAGTGGATGAGTTTGGAAAAGCAAGGGCTATCAGGATAAATTTAAACATGCACTCACTGTGGCATGTTTAAAACATATACTCTACGTTTCTTCAACAACTTGAACCTGGGGCTGAAAATCATAAATACGGCAGATGAGTTTTCATCTCAATATTGTTTCCTGATGATATATGTCAGTGAAAGATAAAGTGTGTTTTATTGCCACATGAGTACAATCTTCTAACTTGCTCCAGCTCAACACTAAAGTAGGAACTATTTTTGTATGTAGAAGTCTCAGGAAAAAATGTTTCCAGAATAAATAATGTTGTGTAACTCTTTATTTAGTCATAAAAAGTTTTCCAAATATTTTTTTTAAATTAAGAATATGTCTAAACTACATTTTTAGACAATAGTTTGCTGACGTCCCTACAGAGTCTATTATAAAATGTAGATTTTAAGGATTTGAAAAGGAAAAAAAAAAGGATTTCTTTAAGTTAAATCCCCAAGAAATGTGAAAGTAGACCAAAAATAAATAAACATTCTGATGAAACCCCTTTTTGAAGGGTATCATCAGATGAAACCATACTTTTTATCACCAGGTGACACAGAGATTGGAAAACACTTAGGGCAACGCCAACGAGTTCATCATTAAAATCTCATGGAGGGAACTTTGCGCTGCATTACAAGCTACTTTGCAAAAGAAAAACTGAGTAAGACGTGCAGAGTGAGCTGCCTGAGACACGTACAACACCTTGTGACTCTGGTTCTAAAGTTCTTCCACACACAAATTAATTAAGCACGTGTAACACCCCTTAAATCTGGTCATTACAACTGAGTGGGTTTCAATGGAAAGGACATTTTGGCAGAAGGACGGATGGGCGCTGGTGTGCGTGGGAAGTGTGGGTGGCTGCCCAGGGGTTGT
The DNA here is from genome assembly GCF_023343835.1 of Lagopus muta. Taxonomy (NCBI): domain Eukaryota; kingdom Metazoa; phylum Chordata; class Aves; order Galliformes; family Phasianidae; genus Lagopus; species Lagopus muta. The sequence continues at coordinate 31,919,617 of NC_064434.1, read as the reverse complement.
TTTGCTTTCTGCACAGCTATTTGGGCCTCGTGACTCACCGGAGGACTATTTTATGGCTTGATGTTCTTCCACATTTTTTAAATATATTCTTCACTCAGCATGAACTAAAATAGGCACAGAAGCAACTTACCATAGAAATGGTGGGTGCTGCCAGCTGAAAGTAGAAGAAAAGTATCATTTGAATCATGCCAAATCCTGCCTACAGCTCCAGAGTTTACCTGAGTTCAAGCTAAAATGGGGATCTCCATGCTAAGTAATAAAAAAAAACATGCAGGAAAAAACATACCTTCCACAGACACTTTCTTAACACATCTGAGGGACCAGTGTTAATCCAGGCCCTGGGAAGGAGCAGAAGAAATAGCCTCTTACAGACGACATTGATAGGGTTTAGATAGGTTTAGATAGACCAGAAATTCATGGGAGGGAGATGAAAAGGCAGGGACAGCTTCAGTGTAAGGCGGGATCCTTAGTGAGAAGATGAGAGGAGGAACGTGCTGGGCAGCCAGCAGCTGGGGGAGGTGGGCTGGCTTTGCAAGTAAGGGCTCTGCTGACAGCAGTCAGTTGGAGATTAAGTGACACTTAATTACTGGTTGCTGAACAGAGAGCAATTGCCCTAGAAAACCATGGGATTTTTTAAGCATACATCAAGAGGTGAAATGGATGTTTCTTATAGCTAACAGCACACCTGTTTGTCTTGTTTTTACATAGCTTAGGAAAAGTGAGGAAGTACCATATCCAGAAACAGGGACAATTGCTGAAGAATTAGCCCGTTAAACATATTTTTAATACAGGTATGTCCTGCTTTATTTTTACACATTCTCGTAGCATTTCTTCACTGCAATGTGTTGCAGTACCCTCCATGTTGGTTTCAAAAATCACCTTCATCAACATTACAGTGATTCAATAACCAGACTACAGAAAATAAGTACAGTTCAGCCTTGGATTTTTTATCTAATTAAAAATAATCAGGCCCTATAGACTGAAGATATAAACAAACAATAACATGGTATTTCTGCCATGTAGTTCAAAAGGTCTCCTAAGCTTGTGAAGGGAACAAAGCATTGCCTACTAGCTGTCTCCCAAAGATATCTGGCTGGGGTAATCTCAAAAGGAAGACAGAAAGGTCTCGTGCTCCCAAATGCCCTGAGAGAGAAAAAAAGCTGGAGCTACCTGAAAGCAGCTTGTACCTTCTGCAGAAATGTGTTGCTGTTCCATGTGACTCTTTTGCTGTGTATTCATAAACTGCTTTTTTTATGGAATCTTAGTGAAATATGAGCCTGTAGACCATTGAGAGAACCTGTTGTTTTGCTGTTTGCCCTGTCAGGAATGAAAGCTGACTGCTCATCTCCATCACTCCAGGCCAGGCATCCATGTTACATTCCATGCAGCTGCAACAAAAGCAACGCAGTGGAGTTGTGGGGTCCAAGTGAAGTCCTTGGGAGAGGTCAATGATACCAGGTGGCATGTAGCCAGAGTACATGGGACAATGTGGCAGTTTGTTCTTGCATTGGAAATAGCTCAGCAGGGAGCAACTGCAATATGGTTGATGTGTGTGTGAACAAATATACAGTTCCCTATGGAGAATGAGGGGAGTTCTGCAGTTAATGCATTCCATGCCTGTGTCCAAGTCTCAGAGAATGGAATTTAATCTACAGGTGCAGAAGTGATCTCAGAAATAATTCAATTAACCAGACATGCTGCAAAGACAGCCCGCTAAGCCCAAGTGTGCCTTGTTCAAAGAACAACTGCCAGCAATGCATGAGCTGTGATAAAACTGATTAGGCTGCTGCCTGGGAGAAAATTGGTCTTTTTGTTGTTGTTGTTATATTGACCAGATCTTCTGAGTCTATTAATTCCTTAGAGTTGTGCTCGGGTAACCCTTAGAGCACTGCAGGATGTATTCACTGAGAAACAACTTCTGTGAAGCTACAGATGCAGCACATGCAGAGATAAATGAAACAGAAGTTGGAGCCACACAAATAGGCTCTGTTCCTTCTATCTGAAGCCAGGTGAAAATCATTAACTAGTTCTCAGAGCAAAACAAAAGCAGACAGCCCAAGGATGTGGGTAGGGGAAGAGGTGATCTTTGCAAACTCTTTTGTTATGCAGCCCAGGGGCTGTGGGTAGGAGAACTGGCAGCTAGGTTGCTCCATTTCTCACTTGGGAGCGATTTAGTTTGGGTCCTTTTTTTCGTTTCCTTATGACTTCTAGCAACTGCTGACAATGAGTGATGAACAACATAACCTCCAAATAGGTACCCTGTAGACTGTTACAGATTGAAACAATCATGGTCCTCCTCCTTTCTGGCAGCAGTGCATTAATGGTTCTCAGGAGCCCTGTGAATAGTATCCAAACCACACAAATGCTGTGTCACTTTTTCTTCCTGTTTACATGAAAGTATACATTTGCACAGATAAACTTAGAGCAGCTGATTATTGTGGACTGACCTCCAGCTATAGGGAGGGAACATCTGGACAGTAACAATGTTGGACTTTGCTGGGAAAGTGGAGAGGCTCTAATGCAACCTTCTGACAGGCAGAGGACAGAAACTGGCTTTGTTTTGCAGGCAGCAACTGTCTGAGTAGTGTGTTCTCCAAGCAGCCCTGTAGGACTGTGAATGGATACCTGAGGAAAGCCTCAGGTTTTATAAGGGTATGCTTTTATAAGGGCAGGTAGTGACAGGACAAGCAAAAATGACTTTGAGCTGGAAGAGGGTAGGTTTAGGCTAGATATTAGAAAGAAATTCTTTGCTGTGAGGGTGGTGAGACACTGGATCAAGTTGCCCCTTCCTTGGCCAAGCTAGATGGGGCTTTGAGCAACCTGGTCTGCAGGGAGGTGTCCCTGCCTATAGCAGGGGGTTGGAACAAGATGATCTAAAGGTCCCTTCCAACACAAACCATTCTGTGGTTCTATGATTCTAGGCTTGTTCAACGTTATCTGAGGCTTTTGAAATCCCAACCCTCTTGCCTCAGCTGCTCACAGATCTTTACTGCAGATTGCTGCCTTTACCACACTCCTGTTTACCAGCTCCTCAAACTGATCAGCACAGCTGTAACAGCTCTGCTTCACGGCACACAGCGAACAGCAGCAGCAGAGACAAAAGGCTGTAGTCACAAAAGGACTGAGGCATTTGGTTGTTCAGCAGCATGGAAATGCATTGTGGACCTGGCAGAATATAGAGCATGAGGGTAGTGCTCACCCCCCGTTTTACAGTATGCAGGGAGGCTTCTGAGTAGCATGAAGGCATGCCCAGTGCCACACACACCTTTCAGTACAGGTAGCGAGCTCCTCCTGAAGCCGTCTCAACTCCCCACTGCTGTTTGATTAGGATGCCCCTTCCTGACGCCATATTTTGGACAAACAGAGGATTTCTCATTTCCAACCATAATTTACTCATCACAAATTTACAGCTTTTTTTTTTTTTCCCCCTGTTATCAGCATTATCATTTCACCTAAGTAATTATTTTCTCTCCCTATTATTTCACACCATATTTTTTAAAATGAATTTCCTGCTTTTCTTTCATTTTACTAAGCTTAAGCAAGTCACTTTAATTGCTCATGTGGATGATAGAGTTCCCATTGCCTTGATCACCCTTAGAGCCTTTCACCACATCTGTTCCAGTTTATCCTTTTTTAAAACACAGCTGATCAGAGCTGGAAACAATTTTCTAAACAAAATCATACGTAAAGCCTTGCACAGTGGTGCTAATGCTTCCCATCTCTACTGGAAGAAGTTGTCTGTCTCATCCTAAATCCTGACTAGATCCTTTCAACCACATTTGTCTGCAGCTGGAAGCTCTCCTGCAGCTGGGATCAGTTGCTTTGACTGTTAGAAAAGCAGAGGCAAGCCTGCCTCAGGTCTTGCTTCTTGTTTTACGTGTAGCAGTCCTACAGCTGGCACTTACTTCATGCTAACCTTTTGGGGCTTTGCTCACTACAGTCCTTGTGAAATGCGTCCCTGGGTACTAAGAGAAGAAACAGAGAGCCACCTCCTCTCCTTTGGCTGTGCTTCTGATCAAAGCTACTACAGCCTTTTGCAGGAACCTCTCCCTGCCCCCCAAAGTAATTATGATCTACCTCATTTTTGCTGTTAATTCAAGTCAAGGAAACATATAGAATAGAATCATGGAATCATTAAAGTTGGAATAGACCTCTAAGATCATCTAGTCCAACTGTCCACCTACCACCAATATTGCCCACTAAACCATGTCCCTCAGTGCCATATCCAAAAGGTTCTTGAACACCTTCATGGATGACAATTCCACCACCTTCCTGTTCCAGTGCCTAACCACTCTTTTGGTGAAGTTTTTCCTAATACTCAACCTGAATCTTCTTTTGTAAATAATCAGGAGTTCAAAATAGTGAAATTGTTTTCCCTGGGTCTGAAGCTTTTGCTTGTGGACTTTCATCCATTCTGGAGGTACTCTTTTCTGTCCTCCGTGTGCTCCAAGGAGTGTGCATAAGTATGATAAGAAACAGCTCCCTGAAGCTCCGTGCTGTCTGCTAAATCCATTTGCCTGGGCAATTTGTTTCTTTCATTCATTAATACAATTCTCTATGGGAGTCCATAATCCAGTCCTAAGTAGGCCTACTTAACTTCCTGGAAAATGTACCCAAGTGCTTTATGAAATTTAAAAAGCTAAGACAAGGATTGTATTATAACAGGAATAGCAAAGCTGATGTGATGCCTGATGCCAGTCTTTCTGGGCTCCTGAGGTTAAAAGAAATCAAACAAAAAAGTAAGTACAGTAGAGAGCGTACAAAATAAAACCAATGGACATACTGAAGTATTGTTTGATAGAGGTATAAGATGAGCATGTTGTAATTGTTTGGCTTAGTTCTTAACATAAGAAACTTCTAACACTGTAAAGTGTTTGATCTTAACGAGGAAATATGTGTCTTTGATGTGGAGAAAAATAGGTGTGTTTGGAGAGAAACAGATCCCGTGTCCCTTAGATAATTACAAAAATTTAATCAAAATGAGCTCTTTAGTGCGCTACATACAGGCAGAGTTGATGAGATTTGTGTAAGGTTGTCACTAGACGGGATCTGGGAGTCTGTAGCCTGGATTTTACTGCATTTATGAATAAATGTATTGTGGTCTCTAATCTGGAATCAGTGGTTTGGGAAAGAAAAGGTCTAAGTAGAGATGATTATGCAGAAAACAAAGTTAAAAATTATTCTGCAGTCAGTTTTATTTCGTAGCATTCCTTGGCATTGCTTTAGAATGAGGTGGGAGCAACTTTTTCTAGTGGAAAGTCAAACCTGGGTTCAGCTGAACTATCTGAACTGATCCAGGGAGGAACCTGCCTTACACTTCTGGGAGTGAAGCAACCAGGAACATGGTTGATCACTTGAAAGTTCTGCTCAGGATAAAAACCAAGATGGTGTCCTCAGACCTAACATCTTCTTTCAAGTAACACATGTTTTGCCAAGACTTTCTGCTCTTTATGACGAGTGGAGTTCTGAATTTGTCAAATAGCGCAGTAGAAACGGAGCTCAGATAGATGACCACTGCTGTTTCTTCTCCCACTGATCTTCTTCTGTAGCATGGTCTTACTGTTGTTAGAAGAAATGACAATCGTATATGCTGTTATGTACAGAAACGGGGGGAAAGCGTTAGTATATCAGAGACCTCTTCCTCAAGTGAATGAGCATCAGAAGTGATGAAAGATACCAGATCCATCAGTTCTGTTGGCGTCCCCATCTGCCAGGCACCAGAAGGCTGCTAGTGACTGAGAAACCGTCAGTGTCACACGCTTAAATTATTATGGCCTTTAGTAACACCCTATAAAAGGTCCTTAGAAATCTTTCCACAAACTCTCAGGAATGTGATATAGCAGGCTTGTCCTCATCCAGACTCCAAGCAAGCACCAGCACATCATAAAAACACAGTTCATAACTCGCTGCATCCCATTCTATCACAGACACACGAGCAGCCATGAATACGCATCTGGCCATGAACGTGTGACAGCTATCACTACTCCAGCTGTTGCATGGGGACAGAAAGCTCTGCTCCACAGCATGAAGGACTCAGGATGCACAGTGGTTTCAAAGGGAAGGAAAATAACTGGAGATGAAGTGCAATGGGATCCAGCAAAAGCAACCTGGTTTGCAATGTTCCAGTTCATTAGAAGTGCAGTAAAGGGATTAAATGAAAGCCAGGGAACAGCTAACGTTCCCATGTATGCTTACAATCACTGGCAACTAGATTCGCAAAAGAAGCAATGCAAGTGGTATGAGTTAAGCTTCTAAGCATTACTCATTTTTCTGGGTGTAAAAAGGTCTATTATTTAATTCAGAAATGGAGAGAATCAGCAACACAGCACATGCACATTAAATTAGTGGTTCATCCTGACCCAGCAGGACATAACTGTGACTGCACAGTTCTGGTTCCTTTCTAGTTTTAGTCACTATGACACATAAACCCAACAGATGATTTCTCCAAAACCTCAACCTCTGGCCCTTTCATCTACCTCTCCACAGCTGATCTTCAGTTCTTTTAGGTCATTGTTAATGCTGTATTGACACGGTGCTCTTTGCTATCCATGGCCAAACATTTTCCCATTCCCAAGCATTTTCTGGACTTGTGTTGGCTGTAGGATTTTGCCTGCTTTCCAGCTCAGTGTGCTTGTGACCTGACCAGATTTTCTACCTTGCTGGCTCTTTTTTCTTACTGGCTCTTGTCCAGTTCTCTCTTACATTTCCAGACCCATAATCTAGCATGTTCCCTCAGCTCTTATCCTCTATCAACATTAGGAGACAAACTGAAGTTTTAACTCTTTACCACCAGCAAGCATTATGTTGTCGTCTCACTGTTTCACCTTGATGCCCATTGAAGGGGTTTCACTGCCTTCCCTCCTTGGCTTTCTCTCTGACCTGCGCGTTGTTGCCATACCAATACAGGATCACCAAGGAAATGAAATTCCTCAGCATTACTGACTTTTTCTGCTTCTTGTTGCAGCTGCCGTTCTCCTCCACAAAAAGCAAACAAGACATATTCAGGTCTCCTTTCCATCTCAGACACTGCTTGGCACCTTTGCCTGCATGCCAGGCAGCACCCACACCATCCCCATTGCAAGTGGCAAAATGCAGAGTCCATCATCCTAACTCAATCTGTGTCATTGCTTTTAACATACCTGTAGGTTTGTGGATGGGATTTTACCTTCACTGTCTGTGTAGAGATGCTGTTTTGCTTCTCTATTTCTTTTGCCACTTAGCAAGGTGCTGCCACCTTCCTCAGGCTCTCTCCATGTTGCCACCACTGTGAGAAGACCACTTCTGAGGCAGCATGGCTCATGGATGGGCCGTGGCTCTCTGGTGCATTTTCTAGAGCACTTCCAACATGTGTTTGCTCCCTACATGATCTCCCAACTCTGCCACCTTCCTCCCTGACAGCAGCTGCTGTCCCTTCCTATAGACAAGCTATTCCTGAAGGCTTGAAATCTTGCTGGAATTAAGTGTGTGCATTCCCATTTAGCATTATTTAGCATACGTTGCCCCTGTCCTAAACAAGATGCAGTGTTCTCCATTGCAGAAGTCATCCCTCTGAGACTTATAATTGTTTTCTTGATAATTTACCCCATGTTTTCATGTAATTTTGCCCAAAGTAGGTCTCAAGAGCAAAAGCTGCTATGCTTCATATAGGACAGCGTGCCTCAGCAAACATTTGTGGTGAGGATCACATCTGGAGCTTCAGTTTTACCTTTCATTTAGGTAATGCCTAAATGCCTTTCTCATTTTGTATTAAACTGTAGAGCAGGACTGTGGGAGAACATAATGAAAAATAATGCTCCAAAAAATTTCAGCATGGAAAGTTGCTACAAGTTCCTGGCACAGGGACCTGAATTAGAAAACTTCAACTATGTAAACAATCCCAAAATGCTACAAAAGATCAGTTTGATCATATCCACCACATGACTGACTTTATTATAACTGGAAGCTGTACAGGTACAGAACGTGGGGTTTTTAATACTTTCAGGTATTTTGTGAGCTTCAGAAGGAAATGCTTGGCATGAATACTGCTTGCAAAAGGGCTTTTCAGCAAATCTATTAATCTTAAGGGATCTGTCAAAGTGAAAAAATTTATCTATCTTTCTATAGATTTCCTGTATCTTTTGGCATTTTACATACAATGGGAAACCTTCTTACTTTTTCAGTACTTCTTATTATTTGGGAACTTCAGTAGAGCTCTCAGGACTTTAATCCCAGTAACTGTGAAACCACTGACCTGTTAACTTCTGCAAACCATCAAACCTGAAAAGGACTTGATAACAGTTATTTCTCTGCAAAGCCCTGAAGGCACAATGTAGGTCTGAGCCCTGACACTGGCTTCCCATGGTTGGAAAACAAGGAATCAGTTCTGATTTTCACACTGGGCATGCCCATAAATGTCCACAGGGACTACAGCCCTCTCAGCTGGCCTTGCTGAATTCAGTTGTAATAACATGTTTGCTGCAGGTGGTAAAAATAGAAATGTATGGATATGACAGTCTCTCCCTAAAAGCCCAGACAGTGTTGCTGAGAAAATGACCAAGCATGCCAGCTAACCCCCATTGCATTTTTTTGCATATTTTTCATTGCCTTTAGCTGTACCTATGCTGCAAGCTGAGGGCAGCCAAGCCTGAGAGACAGCGGTGAGAAAAAAGTAAATCAAGCTTTGTTTAGACAGATTTTTCTGTTAAAGAAATCGTGTCAATTTGGAAATCTTACATCCACATGAAAGTATTTTTAGATACCATTGCTATGAGTCCTGCCTTGAGCCGCCGGAGCTAAAAATGGATCCCAGCAAACAAACTAAAATGTACCAAAATGAACATTTTTCACGTTCATCTTATGAGTACAGAGCCCTAATCCAAGTCCGTGACTTGGATGACATTTAATTTAGCCTTTGAAAAAAGACACTTAAGATATCAGTGATTATTTGACAGATGTTGGCTTCTGTTGTGTTGTAAATTTCACTTCAACTACACTTCCATCCCTTATTAACATTGAATATCACACTGTCTTCCTTTGTGGTGTACACGTTCATAGTAACAAAACTGGCACAATTATCTTCTGGGAATAAATCTCTTGCTCTATTATATGTGGAAGCGCTCTTCCATGCAGTGACTTTAAGAATAGCAAAAGTAAAACCTTTCTCTTCTCTCTTCATTTATCTGGTTGAATTTCCAGTATTTGGCACACCAACAGAAACTTGGCACTTTTCTCCTGAGTGTATTTTTTTGCATATTTTTTCACATATTTTCAAAGAAAGAAAAAAGTGAAAAATAGAAATGAAAAGACTTAGAGGTGAAGGCTGATTTATCAGAACTTAAAACAACTTTGGTGTTGAGTTGACATCAAAGAATTAGTTTAGTACATTGCTGGCCACATTTCTAGATGTTCTCAACATAAATCACTGGAGAAGCCTCTTGTTCACCTTTTTCCTTCTAACAACGATGAGATAAGAAAGGAAAGGAGAAGCAAGATTAAGCTGAATGTTGGTAATATGTGTAGACTACATCCCAACTATAGAATAGTCGGTTTCTGGTAGTATATACCAGTCTGAGCATGTGTAACACAGATATGTACCAGCATACAATGTACAGATTATACTATTTCAAGCCTGAAGTAGATCATGAGTGCTGAGGTGACTGAGCTGACCCTACTGAGAAAGAAGATCCTCAGCCACTCTCAGGTCTACCTGTTCTCCTGGAGTGACAGACTACGCTCTTCGGGCAGAGGCAAGGATCTCAGTCAGCAACATCATTACACATTCTGCAACATTTCCAGCACACCAGCAGCACTGCACAGGTGACAGCAGTTAACCTTGAGCCACAGTCTTGGCCAGATGGCTGCCTTTTGTTTGTAGCTCCAAAGCACAGCAGTGCTGCTGGTTGCTTTCAGCAGCTCAGTGAAGAGCTCAGCAATAGCTGCTGAGGATCCCCACATGCAAACAAATCTCTTGATGAGTTGATACTGCTTCAGTTACAGCCCTCAGTGGTCCTGAGCAGCCCACCATCTGACAATCCACAGGCATGATGATTTGGGGACAGCTTGCTCTATTTTGTGGCCAGCAGCTCTTCCCAGGTTAATGTCAGGGCTGTGGCCAGGGACGGGAGGAACAAAACAAGATGGGAAACTGAGCATTCCAGCCAACACAGGTCCAGATGGAAAACAAAGACAGTGGGTGGGTTTCAGCTTGCTCAGAGATCTACCTGTGTGCCCTTGCATCTAGTGCGCTGTTGGGTGCCTCTCTGCCCGTGGCTGGCTTTCACTGTGAACAAATAGGCAACTGCAGTGATCGTGACTGACATTTGGGAACAGCATAATTATAATCTGAGCTCTGCAAGGGTGGGTTAGTGTTCACTGAAATAAACAGCTCAAATCTATGATGAATATCAGCACTGTAGGCACAAGGGGCAAGGCAGTAAATTGTAGTCGGATGAAATACCTACATTTAATTATGTCAAATTATATAGAATTTGAGAGAGTTTTTATGATGCCTGCTATTTAAAGTTACTCTTAAGTGCACTTCCTTGCCTGAATAAAGCAGCTTTTATTGCAAGATGTGGGCTTGCTTTGTAGTTTATGATTTATAGCCTTCACCACATTTTGTCACTTTCTTGAATCTTGACTAAGATGTTTCTTAACACCTCGTTTCAGATGATGAGACACAGCTAGAGAGCCTGACTATATACAGTCTTCTAAACATGCATGAGCAATATTTTGTTGTGTTTATTTTTGTCCACGATACTCAGGTACCTGTAGCACGCTGTATTACAAAGCATATATATATATATATATATATATAGTACACACACGTGCCATCAGCAGTCAACATGCCAAAGGCCTAAAATACACACCAGGCAGATGGGGCTTATACCACAGGTCTTCATCTCTGATCCAGCTTATCCAGAGTGCACAGAGTCCCAGCCAGCCCTGCCAAATGCCACTATGGTAGACTCATGGCTGTCAGCTCACTCCTTCTTGGTGGGGCTGGCAAACAGGTCAGGAGCCTACACCTCGGGGCAGGGGACACCTCAGTGTTCCACTATGATGGAAAAGGCTGCAGGCAGAGGAAACAACAGGTGGTGAGGCCGAAGAGTGCCCACCCCCATGACTTGTCAGCTGTAGAAAGGAAAGACATCTGATGTGCAAAGAAAAACCTGAAATTCTCCTAGCCCTATGGGTGAGCTCACAGGGATTAAGTGCAGATCAAGGCTGCCACAGCTCGTTGTTGAAGGTCCTGTCCTTGAGCACTTATTCCCAGGCAGAAGCACAGGAGCATTTGCAAACTGGGCTCCCTCAGCCATCTGCTCCAGCTCAAGAGACACTTGGCAGAGTGGCAAGGCCTGCACTAGCCCAGCCACCATCCATGTGGGCACAGTTATAGGGCTGGGAGCATTGATGGTCTCTAAGTGTACCCTGCACAAAACAACACTCATCACTTTGTCTCTTAGATTTGTAAGGTTTTTACAGTTTTCATTCTCCTTGGCAATGTTTCAAGGCCATCCCCACCCCACTGCTCACCTCACCACAAGGGATTGCACAGAGGCTTGGCTAGCAGGCTGCTCAGCACAGCACCAGTTAGTGAAGGAACTGAAGAGCCTCATAAAGAAGCAGTAAGAGAACAATTTATCAGTTCCCACTGGTTGAAAAATAACCAGATAAATCCAAAGAACCTGCTTAAGAAATGGCTCAATTTTTCATACCTTGATGAACGATCATAAGGATTCGTCTATGGATACAGACAGACGTTACAAACACAGAGGAAGGAAATAATTAAAACCCAAGGACTGTTTGTCTTTAAAAATACAAATAATCAAATTCATTTGGGAAAGGACTTTGAACTTCAGTCTCGGGGAGCCAGATTGATTCAAGAGCAGTCTTACTCTGTTCAGTGAGTGTGTACAGACACACAGATACACACACACATGTAAATTCCAGTTTGCTTTTACAGCTATGCTTCACTGAGATTATTTTAACCATACCAACAACTTGAGCACCCCCTTCTCCAAAATAGCAGGCTGAGCACAGGCAGTTCTTGCAATGATGCAATGAATTGTTTGGTTCAGTGGGGCTGGGGCTGAGACCAGCAGTCCCTCCATGGAGAAGCAAAGTTTCCCCCATGCTACAGAGAGCATTGGTTGGTTGTGGCAAGGAACAAAGCCAGCAAGGAAAGGACTAAGGGACAGTCAAAGGAAGTAATGGCTGCAGATCATCTCTGCTCTTCAAGTCTCTGATATTTCAACATTCACCATCCTTTGCTGCAGCTACCTTAAGTGAAGCAAACGCCAAATGAGGAACAGCTCGATAACCAAAATAGTGGTTTTTATACAACAAAATGAGATAGAAATCACTTTAAAAGTATTAAAATGTTGTAGTAGATGAAGTAGCTAGGATGTAAGAAAAAAAGGGAGGGAAAAACCTAGCTGAAGAGGTGGATAGGGGGACAAGAAAAGATGACTAAAAGGGAATAACAGTTATGATTATTCTAGCCTTATCCTCATTCCTTTTTACTCTGCAGGTATTAACACCTGCATATCAGCCTGCTCACACTCTCCTGCCCAAGTTAAATCATGTAAACAAAGCACAGTGCTGGGGGGTTACAACAAGAAATGCACAGAGCCATTCAAAGTGCACTTGAGCAAGGCTGTGTTTTGTTCTTCCACTGCCTCACTGCTCATTGGAGAGGCATCTTTGGACATCCCTGACGTCATGCCTGTAGACATTAGTGCTTTAGCATCACAGCAGGCACAAGCTTGGTGTTTATTATGGGATAAAAAAACTGAGCCAAACCTCACTAATATGTGACACATACCTCTCAAGTGTCCTGACTTGACTTGAGGCACTGCTCTGCACCAGGCAAGGAAAGCCTACATTGCTGGCTTGCATTCACGGATCCTGCTGGAAGTACCTTTCCTGCATCTTCTGCACAAACCAGCCAAAACCAAACAAACAAATAAACAAGCAAAAACCATATTAAAGCTGACCCTCTATTACAATGCCCTGGGTTAGCAAATAGAGAGTTTGAGTTAGCTGAGCTATCTGAGCACACAGAAAGCTGCAGTACTGCACTGTAAATGTGTGCAGGTGTTGAGTCATTCAGTGCCTGCCAAGTCCCAGGTTGCCACTGAGCAGCAATCTTTCCCTTATGTTTCCTCTGTGCAATCGCATCTCACCTGCCATTGAGACCTACCACCTGGATATGCTGTTCAAGGCCAGCCAGGCCTCATCTCCAAGCTTGCAGAGATGAGCTGGCTCCTCCATCTGTCTCCGTCACAGCTTATTCCTGCCTCCCATGTATCAGGCTGCTCTGACTCAGCTGCTGGATGAAGGCACTATTGGGCCACTGCCTGCATTGTCGTTATGCAAAGTGCTTCTGTCACCCAATGAAGGTCACCATCCCTACATCACACATACAGTTTCACTGCCCAGCTCAGACAGAGGAACTGTTTGTGTGAGTGCTCCTTACCTGACCCAGGGTGAAGTGAAAAGGTTTTTAAGGGTTCTAGCATCACTTCACAGGCTGATGTTATCTTCCATCAGTCATTTGTCAGTAAGGTCCTATGCATGAAGGGAAGAGGGCAATGGCTTTACCATTCATTTGATTTATGCCAGAGTCCTGGCAAGCAAAACTGCTTCTGTGCAGTGGAGGTTCTTGCTGACACCCAGGTACATGGGTAGAAGCAGCAGTGTTGTCTCTGCTAGCTCCCCCCAAGAGCCAAAGGAGGATCCCAGCACCCCCAGCTGTGCTCCTCCACCGGCACCAGACTCTCTACTGGGACAAGCACAGCAGGGTCAACCCAAAAGTTCTGCCTGGAGTGTAACAGCCATGCTCATCTGCATGGGTGCTGGTAAGGGCTGTGGTGAAATGACTGGAAAGAAGCTGTCCATCTGCAGCCCAGGTCACTTAGCTAAAATCTGCTTGGGATGCACAAAACTGGAGCTAGCAGCAGCTCACACACTACAGAGCTTGCAAACACTGTAAAAGCAGTGCAACCACAGGCATAACAAATTCAGACAATTTCTGTTTTCAGCAAGTACTCAGCTGCAAGCAAATGGAGAGAGAGTAAATGGTAATGATTTAATTATCATATAAAAGTAATTAACTAGACACGGGAATCAACAGGGAATCCTTTTCAAATACTGATGGCACATTACTGTCAGTTGTGGAATACTTATACACTGACCTACATGAGCAAGAACAGATTCAAGTTTCTGCCCATAATGTACTATGACTGTTTTGATGTTTTGTGTTTTTTTTTTTTCTCCAAAAGAGAAAATTAGGTTAAAAAAGGCAATAAAAGAACTTACAAACATTTCAAAGCAAATAGCATAAACCCAAAGCTGGAAATGACTCACTGTTGCAGTTGTAATACCAATATATGAAATATATTCAAATGTGATAACCAAATTAATCAGTGTGGCTAATGAGATCATTTAGGCCCCTGGTACAGGAGTGGGGACAACTAGCACAACATTACATACCAGTGGAGCCAGTACCAGGAGGCTGAGGGACAGACCATCTTCTCCCAGCCTCTTGACCCAGCACCCACCTGCTCTCTTGCCCTTCTGCCAAGAGCATGGAATGGACAGTTTCAGCTGAAGTTAAACATCTGAACTCCACCATTCATTTCTGGGCTATGATCCTATTGCAGCCACTTAAGAATTAGATCTTGTCAAGTAGAGATGCTGGGAAGGACGGGGATGCAAGACTTGAGCTAGAAGGTGTGACTGAGGAGCTATGGGAGGTTAGAATCCCTCCAGACTTCCAAGTGGAGGCCAGACAGGATACATTACAGCCTCTCATTTGGCACTAGCATGAACAACGTGAGGCGGTCAATACAATCAGTTCAGCTCACAGAATGAGTCAGATTACCCTAAAAAATCTTACTAGCAAGCTCAACTGCTCTGCTCAGCCAAAGACATATATTGTTTAGCACTTAAATATAGGTGGCTTAACCCTAAGCTGAATCCCACGCACAAGCTCCTGCAGGAAGCAGTGGGACTGCACCTTCCACATATCCCATTAACTCACCACTGTTCCTCACGGCTTTGCTGAACTTGAACCGGATCCTGCCTACATGCTGTCTTCCGAGATTCAGCAGAAACTTAAAGAGCTGCAGCCAGGGGATGTTTATAGGATTGGAATTTTGCTCTAAATTTTTTTCCTAAAGGAACCAACTCCCAAGCACAGTGTCAGCCCATCACCCAGATAACAACCCTTTCTTTCACATGCACAACATGTCCTGCATCCCATCTTATGCATTTACTGGGGTTTTCAGCAATTTATTTTGAAAATTCAGGCATACACTGATCTCAACGCTAGCACTTTACGTAAGCTCACAGAAAAATAGCCAGGTATCAGCTATCCAAGCCCCAGCAAACAAAGGGCTCCATTTATATGCCTGAACAGAAGCACCTAGTGCCATCTGAGATGCCCTAAAGCACCCAAGATACACATGGGGTTGGCAGGTATCACATAGGACCTATGGAAGCGGTGGTTGGAGACCGTGCAGGATTCCCCAGGGTGTTTCAAATGGTACTTAATGTCAAAACATACGCAAATGAATTAAGTTCTAAAATTCTTGTTTATATTGCAGTCAGATGTATGTCTCCTGAATCTAACAAACACGTACCTTGTGGAGCTGCTCGGCAGCAGAAGAGCCACAAAAGAACTGCATCCTTATTTCGGGTCTACTGAAATCTGGCAGGACTCGCAGATTGTGTCAGCTTATTTTGTTATGAACATAAAATGCTCGCTGAACCCCATGAGTTGCTATGATAACAATCTCTGCCAGCTTGCTGAATGAATGCCTTTCAGTTGCTGCCTCTGAAGGTATGCTGCTAGAACAGAGGTTCAGCAATATACCCGAGCACTGTGAAAACTGTTTTTTAGCCACGGAAGCAAGATAGCCGTCTGGAAAGATTCATGAGCACAGAATTGATTATCAGACCATAAGAGTGGAAGGTCATTGCGCCAAGACTCCTGGGTACCATGGTGAAAATATGCTACCATGTAATTCTCTTCTAAAAACACACAGTTACACCAAGAACACTTCAAGTGATTAAAATCATTTTCTTATTACTTGGTGCAATGCTTATTACTGCAAAGTTTTCACGGCACTGCAGTCTTAGCTGCATGAATGGAGACAAGCGTACATGTCTTTGTAGTTAGTAAATCTGTGGTCCCATGAAGGCTCTGTATGTCCTTCTTGAATTTCAGCCTGCTGTCTCAGGACCCAACATTGAACTACATACAGAAATTATTTATTTCTAGCAATTAATATTGAATGAGCAGGACTTGATAGATTTCTAAGGTTCTGTATAAAGAGAAAGGAGCAGCAACAAGGTTTTTCTTTAGAAGGAGACGGTCATAGCAAAACTACCAGTAGGGTATTCCAGGGTAAACTGGACAGTATTCCATCTCATATCTTTTGCATGATATAATTAATCTAATTAAGAAACCTTAGCAGCAAAGAAAAAGAAAAAAAAACCAACAACCACGAATCGGCTTTGGTTTACTTCAGTGAGGAATTTAATGAGACAGTTATTTGTATGTATCAGCATACACCTTCCTTTCCAATTAGAGCCATAAATTATTTTTCCACAACACTCTTTCAACAGCAGCACCTGTGAGGTTACACGAGTGCACACTGCCATCTAGGCAGGTTTGTGGGAACAGCACAGTACCTTCAAATACGAACCGTCTTTGCCTGGAAAAAAGATTCTGTTATCAAAAAAGTGGTGGAAAGAGGAACAATTTTTATATGATTAAAAAATGACGCATCACAATCGGCCAAAAATACAAAAAATACTCTTCAAACAGTGTAGTGTTCTGCACTGAGAAAATATTTTCTGCATGTTTATTGAGAAATACATTGTTTCTGCGTTTCCATATATGTAAGTTAATTTTAAACTCTGCAATATATTAGAAAATGCTTGTAGTGACAAAAAATACAAATACAAGGCATATAGTATTAAGGCTATTAAAGAGAGCACATTTTAATTTGGCAGTACTGTATCTATCTTATATGTTTTAAAATGCAGTAACAGCACATTTAAAAAAGACAGTTAATAAAATATCTATTCATTTTCTACAAAGAGAAATTTTAAAATTTGTTTTTCTTCATAAAAATGAAACATTTACCATCACATGGGACAAAATATGAAATACATAATGCACCCATTGTATTTAAAACAACTAACAAATTCTATGCACAGCATTTAGACTTACAGGCAGAAGACATTTAGAGAAGACTTGACTAATAATGTAATTTTGAGCAAAAATATTAATTAACCAATCAGTTTTTGGTTGTGTTATGACAAAATGCCTTCCTCCTCCTTCCCCTCCTGTAAGATAATATGGGCAACAAACTATGAATGCAGAATCTTAGACAACGTGGCAGCAGGACCTGAAGCATTATAATTAAGCACCTTCCATTGGTAAATATCTTTTGAACCTGGATCTTTGAATTGAGTTCTACTGGAAAGCAAGCATCAGCCCATCTCAGAAACAACAAAGTAGACAACAAGGATTGCTCTCGAGGTTTGGGAGAGTGTGATGAAAGTTGCCTGGTAGCCCCATGAAGCTGCTTTGAGATGTGGGCACAAGTATAACACTCCTGAGAGTGCTGGTCCAAAAGCCAAGTTTCTCCTGGATTTCAGTGGATCTGCTCCAATCCCCCAGATAATCAGAATGCATGATGGACAGGCAAGGGGAGAGAATATCCACTGACATTCAGAGTGAAGTTAACTCTCTTGAGCTTCACCTTTGGTGTGTTTCAACCACCATCCTGGGGATTGCCCTGAACAAATACAAAAGATGTTCCTCTTTCTCCCCAGAGGAACTCCCCTAATTAGAGACGAGATGTTATTTGGCTACTGGCAAACTTCTTCCCACCTTCTCACCCCTCTACTCCTTCTCTCCAAAATTAAGAAGCAATATGTTATTACACATAGATTCACTTGACAGAGAGAATAGATTAGAAAAGTGAGAAAAGCTGTTACCAAAGGAATTCACTAACAGGCTGTGAAACTACTGTGCTAGATCTGCTGCCTTTTCAGCAGTCCTGGAATGTAGGACAGGAGAGGACAAGTCTCTTAGCAAGCATCTTTGCTCTGTCCTTAGCATGTCATACAGAAAAAAAAGGATACTATCAAAAACTTGGCAAACCTCCACTGATCTCAGCTCTCATCCTGGAAGGTTGGAATTCTTTTCGTACGTTGTGACATTCAGTGCTGTTTATATTAGTAGGAAAAAAGCATTCTGGTTTAATTTTATTGTATAGTCTTTTTGGTAATTCTGCATTTCTATGCCCTCACCGACAGAAAATGTTACGTGCAGTGTCTCCTCTCCCACCACCAGCATGAATCTTGCAGTGCATCAGCACGTTTTTAAGAAAATCTCCCACATGCAAACACATTCCACTTCCAGAAGAAAAATATCAAAGACAGATATTACACTGGGGTGAACCAATGGAGCTTCTCAACTAGAGCAATGATGCATCACAATCTCTCCTCCCTACTCAAGAAAAAATGGAGTTCTCATTTCCTTTGTAGGAAGGAAAATTGGTATCTGGGGCCATTTTACATATGAAGTACAGTCAGCTGAAAGGCAGCTCACCAAACAGGTTAAAGGGGGTCTTAGTCACACCAGAGGCACCAGCTGGTCTGGCCGTCCAAGGTTTATTTTGTTGAAAATACAGTCAAAATTCCAATAGATTCTTTGAGATTTCCCAAAACAATAACAAAACCAAGAGACCACGTCTGTATAATATGTTTTATTGAATAAAATCCTGCTTCTAATATTTACACAATTAAGTTTAGAGATGTAACCCTGTGAACCACTGCAATGTGTAACATTCATTAAACATCTGGAATATCTTTAAATACATCTGACACTACTTACTATAGGAATCACCTGTCCATCACCAATTTCATAATTAACGAGGATTTGAACTTCCTGAATAACAGCCAAGATAAATACTAATAAGTTGAGTTCAGAGAAAACAGTCTGCTATGTGAATTCCAAAATCATTTTTAGTAAGTGCCAACAGTTTTGAAGACTTCTGTATTTTCTTGTTTTTCCTCTCAGTTCTGCAGAAGAAGATAACAAAATAAATTACTTATCTTAAGGCAGAAAGTAATATCCACAATTTAAACACCTATCATTCTTCAAGGTAATCTTCCTTTTTAAATTTATAATGCTCTCTGCCATATATTAAAAGAAAAAATCCTTTATTAGGTGTACATTTGGATTAAATCCACTTCTAACCATTGGTGAAAAGGAAGGTAAAGGTAAGTGAATGGAGATCATAGAATCATAGAATCATAGAATCACCAAGGTTGGAAAAGACCTAAAAGATCACCCAGTCCAACCGTTCACCTATTCCCAATAGCTCCCACTAAACCATGTCCCTCAACACAACATCCAGCCTTTCCTTGAACACCCCCAGGCTCGGTGACTCCACCACCTCCCTGGGCAGTCCATTCCAGTGCCTGACCACCCTTTCTGAAAAGTAATACTTCCTCATGTCCAGCCTGAATCTCCCCTGCCGTAGCTTGAAACCATTCCCCCTGGTCCTATCACTAATGACACGAGAGAAGAGGCCGACCCCCAGCTCACTACAACCTCCCTTCAGGAAGTTATAGAGAGCAATAAGGTCTGCCCTGAGCCTCCTCTTCTCCAGGCTGAACATTCCCAGCTCCTTCAGCCTCTCCTCATATGGCCTGTGTTCCAGGAGATGTTTTGCATCAAGGTGCCTAATTATGCAATGTGATGTAAACACCATCAGAACATCAAGGTATCTAAACTCCAACAGTGCACTTACTTAATGTTTTAAAAGTTTCATTACATTCTTAATGCTGCCCAAGAAGAGAGCAAAAATTAGAAATGCTGTAATTAAGTGCTGATGTCTAGTGAGAAGACAATACTAATTCCTGCCATTTACGCAATAAAGTATCTTCCATCCCACTCTAGTATGTGAATGTTAAGCAGGGAATCACGTGTGTTGTTTTTTGTTAGAGCTCTACTCGATATCCTATTAATCTGTTATTACATTGAAGAGAGGTGATGTAAAAAACTGCAGTCAATACCTTTACTGTAGTAGATTACACAGATTCTCAGGAAGGTTTGAGTGCAAGATTAAGATACTTAGGTATAATCTAGCAAAAGGCCAGCTTAACTCATAGCACTAGTAGGCCCGTGTTATCTTTTATTTGGATTGATAAATAAGACATGATTTACAGGCCATTTCCATGTGTTTTGTTTGTGGGTTTGTTTTTTTTTTTGGTCATCCAGCATTATTTGGTCATCCAAACATAATCAGTCAGAAATGCTGTGATCTATTCAAGCCTGTGGAGGATGTTTATCCTATGGATTACAGACAGTGTAGTACGAGAGGCAGGCTGTCTAGCCTACAACATTTGGGATTCTGTGTTGAAAAAGAACTGGTTATTAGTCTCAAGTTAATTATGTATGTATGTATTGTCCAGTCTCTTCATTTTATTCAACAAATGGGGATAAGAGTGATAATTTTTCTGTGCTTCAACATTTATGAGGTACTGCCTAAGAACAGGGGTAATAATAATTATCTGCAGAGAACAGGTACTAAACTATCTATCTCACAGGTCTCTTGCTGTTTCCCAGCACAAGTTAGTGGCTGAGAAAGGACAAGTATTGCTGCCACTTGCAAGCCTCTCCCAGCTGTAGCACTGGTTCTCAGCAAAAGACATTTGGTGCTGACAACACCTCAAACATGTGCTCGAAAAGCAAAATAAATGCAAAACACCTTCCTTCATTCACAGCATCTTTAAACCTTTAATAACCATGCTTAAACTTTGTAACACAACAAAACAACAATGAAAAAACCTCCATAATGAAGTTAACAGTGTGATAACTTGATAATTTTAGAGGCTAAATTTGTAATGGAAACATTATCACCTTACATAAGCGCACAAACTCTTAGGAAGGTCATCTGTTAACAGCTATAGAATCCATTTAAAAATAAACCAGAGCACACAAACATGGTAGATAAAGCTGCAAAGGTAAAAGAAAACCACTTGGCAATTTTCTACAGCTCCCCTCAATATATTTGTGTTCAAGAGTGTGTTTTATACACTTTGTTGTCTGCTTTCCTCTGTTTCTTCTTCTCTTTCTTCTCTTCTTTTTTGCTTTCCCAAATGAGTGGCAGACACCAGTACCCAGAAACAGTACAACCATCTTAATCTCACCGCCTCTTCTCTCTTTATCTTTTTTCCCAGCTACAAAGAGTTGTCTGGAACCTAGATGCCTACCTTGAAGCTATTTGTCTTATACCTAACCTAGCTATAAATCTTAATAACTAAGAGACTGCTGAAAGATACAGATTTTGCTTTTGCCTCTGTCACTGGCAGCTATACAGTATGCACTCTCAAACTCTATCTTTGAGCAAGAAAACAATATGTAATGTATGCAATGTCAACCTCAAGATAAGCAACTATCTGTAAGTGAGGCACTGTCAACACAGGTTAAATACATTAAACGCAGATAAAAGGCAAGAATAACTGTTCTGCAAAAGACAGCATACTCTACAAAAGGGTTTACAAAATTCTACTAAGAAATGCTATAGGATGTCAATAATGGGTGATTTGTGGAGACACGTTGTATGGGGAACTATATTATTTTTTGGAGATGCTGCCTATGTAGTAGATTTCCCATTTTGCATACAGAAATTCAATTTTCAGCTACCGTGGGAAACAAAGATGGTGAAATGCAAAAAGTCATCCTGGAAGAAAGTAAATATGCAAACGAGATTAACATTAAGGTACTGACAATTTTCTCCCCTGGCCCTAAATCTAATTCACAGCTAAACTTTTGAGTAAAACTGACACAAGAGGGCGCTCCTAATATAGGGCCTACCTGAGACCCACGGCCCTCAGCATCAACAGCAACAAATTCCTTTACCTATTAGAGGATCTCTTTGTTGTAAAAGAAAACCGGCCAGTTATGGTGTCATCTGCATGCTTTTTTTCTTATTGAGACTCAATCTCAAAAGCTATTGATTTACTTCACTAAAGAAAGATCAGAACACAACGGACGATTGAACTTTGATTATTAAATACCAAGAGTTCTACAGTAAGAACACCCAATAATTTCTGAAGTTGTGGTTGGCCACTGCACAGCCAACTACTGCTGGTACGGTATTAAAATGAAATCAAAGACAAAGACAATAGAGAAGTGATAAAAATAGACTACTTCATAGGCCAGGGTGCCTGAAGGCTCTGCAAATAGAAATCTCTCTGCGATCACATTAATCACAGAAGGACAGAATTACAGAATTGTAGGGGTTGGAAGGGACCTCCAGAGATCATCGAGTCCAACCCCCCTGCCAAAGCAGGTTCCCTACAGCAGGTCGCACAGGTAGGCATCCAGGCAGGTCTTGAACATCTCCAGAGAAGGAGACTCCACCACCTCCCTGGGCAGCCTGTTCCAGTGCTCCGTCACCTCACTGTAAAGAAGTTCTTGCACATGTTTGTGCAGAACTTCCTATGCTGCAGTTTCCAGCCGTTTCCCCTTGTCCTGTCTCCACTCACCACTGCAAAGAGTCCAGCCACGCCATTCAGCCCCCCACACCTTAGATATTTATAGACCTGGATCAGGTCCCCTCTCAGTCTTCTTTTCTCAAGGCTGAACAGACCCAGTTCACTCAGCCTTTCCTCATAGGAGAGATGCTCCAGGCCCTTCACCATCTTCGTGGCCCTCCGCTGGACTCTTTCCAAGAGATCCCTGTCTTTTTTGTACTGGGGAGCCCAGAACTGGACGCAGTACTCCAGATGAGGCCTCACCAGGGCAGAGTTATATAGAAGAATGGTTTTTTTAGAACAAATATTTTAGAACAAAGTATAAGCCTTATGGCCATATTTGGATAGAATAGTAGACCACTACAAATGCTTCCTACACTTTCACTTCCTACACTTTGTCATGCAGTGCCTGTGTCATGTTCAGTGTAAAGGACTTGTACAGGATTACAAGTCCACCCCAAATAGTGAAAAATGTAATTTAACAATACGATTTTCTTGTGAAATAATAGTCTTTAAATATAGGTGAAAATATATCTGATCTTACTTGACAGGATACAATAAATTTAATTTTCTGATTAAGGAAAGCAATTAATTTCAAACACTGACTTCAATGGCACTACTAAAAAATATTCAGACACTTTTCAGACTAAAGGCCCAAAGCCATTACAAGCAATTCCTGTGAAAGAAAAAATAAATGAAGGAGTGATATTTTATCCTCAAACCTTGCTATCACCCCGTTAAAACAGTTTACAAGCAAACTACCATTGCAGAACAGTATTTCTCACCTGTGTTACTGCTCAGTAGTTAATCATTTTTCGAAGGGCATCATAGCATTTCCATTTGTCTGGGATGTAGAAAGGCTCAAAGATGTGAGGGAAAGGAGTGTCATAGCCACAGACTCTTGAAATAGGAGCCTCTAAATGCAAAAAGCATTCCTCCTATTAACAGAAACAGAATAAAAGTTAGTGAGGCCATTATTTGCAGGAGTCTTGCATCACAAATTGAGGTCAAATGAACTTTGCCAGACTGACAGTCCTGGAAACTGAAATCTTCTATTTATATCACAGCATAAGTAGCCCAGACCAGAACATTGCTTCCTTTTGCCCAAAGGTCTATATTAAAATAACAACTTCTATTAATGTTATTTTCATTTGCTACATGTGTGCTGCATTAAGTTGTACTCAGGTTATACATAGTACATCTGCTATACATCCAGACAAATGCTGCCAAAAAACAAATATTTTAGGAACAAAATAGTAAGAGTTTCTTTCCTGCACCACTTTTAAACATATAGAAAATCTATGTAATCTAACAGTACATATTATTTCTTGGACAACGAACATCACATTTAAATTTCTTTGTACCTTTCTACAATTAAGACTCTGCCTGAGAAGTGCTAAGCACTCGTGGAAATTATGAATTTGAACTGGAATGCATTTCCACATCTCCAACCCCATGAGTAAAACCCATGTTTTAAACAAATAAACACAACTTTTATTCTATTCAGAGATCAGATTTGGCAATAACAGAGTTTCTTTACTCAACCGACCAGGGCACAAAATATTGCACCGTGATAATCCAAAAATAACCTGTGGGAATACATATAAACTGTTACAGTATTTAATAACTGAATATATAATAGGGTTTGAATGTTGCTAGTCTCAAGTACAAGAGCAAAGGCTCAAACTACATTCTACAGAATGTAGTTTCTACAGAATGTAGAAGCAAGAGAATGTAGTTTGTCACATCAAACTAATGTTGATGTTAGTTTTTATCTCATTTTCCACCATGCCTTAGCATATCTATTTGCTTTCCAGAGCGCACAAATGAAGAAACTAAAGACATCCCTATTTTCAATGAATGTTGCCTTGCAATTCATGGTGGCCAAACTCTACTGTACAGTGCTTTATATACATCATGATATATGGCAGCACAGAAAGTATTTGTAAGACACCACGAATATAACAGTTTTTCTCCAGCTACTACTTCTGTGCATTTGAACTGGCATATTTCTTCGAAGGAAATAAAACATTCAGGTGGCTCTGAGAATTACAGTTACACTTGTCATATGCTAAGTATTTGGCAAAAAAAGAAATCAGAACTCTTCAATGCGAGCAAACAAGATGATGTGTTTAATCAGTGGCATTACAATCAGAAAAATATATACAGCCAGCAAGTCCTACATGCTAATTCAAAAAATTTATAGTCTTTAGGCAAATTCCTACACCACCTCCCCTCTTAAGATTGACAAACAAGTGACTGGCCCATCAAATAGCCTAACTTAAATTGATTTTTGTTCACAGCTGCTGCTAAAAGCCAGACTGCATGAGAAACAACTGTTCACCTGATCAAGAACAGGATGCTGCAACATCTGCTGCATAGATTTTTGTGCCAAAATCAAATTTGCCCCTTTGCACCTGTGCAACCATATTGTAGAGAAACATAACTGAGAATATTAAATATATCACGCCCAGCTTTGTTTAAGGACAAAGTAGAAGACATCAACTGTACAAGCCTAAAAGCGCAAGTATAGTGTAGCATTTAAAAGAGTGATAAAAGAGCACAATTATAAATTTAGTGGATTTACTCCATACCATTTGCACATCTAACAGCTAGTACTGCTCAAAGTGTTCTTGTACTACAGAGGAATGCAAACTGAAAGCCTTCAGTAAATCTCTGCTTATTTAAGAGAGACTACTTTAAAATCTCATGTCATCCAGGGAAAGGAGTTAGGAAAAATCTTAAAAAATTAAATGGTTTTGAAGCAAAATAGGTACGGGTTTTCTGATTCAGTACAAAATTTAAAGTTCAACTTTGAAAATAGCTATGAAAAAATCACACTTGTTTAGTATATATTAGATTCCAAAATTCAAATGAAGCAAAAAATAACTTTCTGTTAGAGAAAAAATGGTCAGAAGGAAACAAGGTTATTAGTGTAATACATCCAAATTGTCCTAATTTTAAAGAGATCAGACAGAAGGAAATCATTGCTTCTGAACTGCAGAAGTAAAATTCTGGCCTCAGTTAATCGATACGACTTTTGCCAATTACCTTCATTTCCCTGAATTTAGAATCATAGAATCATAGAATCATAGAATCACTAAGGTTGGAAAAGACCTAAAAGATCACCCAGTCCAACCGTTCACCTATTCCCAATAGCTCCTACTAAACCATGTCCCTCAACGCAACATCCAGTCTTTCCTTGAACACCCCCAGGCTCGGTGATTCCACCACCTCCCTGGGCAGTCCATTCCAGTGCCTGACCACCCTTTCTGAAAAGTAATACTTCCTCATGTCCAGCCTGAATTTCCCCTGCCGTAGCTTGAAACCATTCCCCCTGGTCCTATCCCTAATGACACGAGAGAAGAGGCCGACCCCCAGCTCACTACAACCTCCCTTCAGGAAGTTATAGAGAGCAATAAGGTCTCCCCTGAGCCTCCTCTTCTCCAGGCTGAACATTCCCAGCTCCTTCAGCCTCTCCTCATATTTCACTCAATGCCTCTGGTAACATACATGGTTATATTCCATAAAGTCTTTTTAGTTAGAAACATTCTTTCGTTTTGACCTTTGATGCTTAACATGAATTTAGAAAGAGTTCAAAACTACTCAGGAGTACAGTTCCAACTTCTGAAATTCAGAATAATCAGTGAAATGTATCACACATGACACCACAGAAGAATCTTGTGCCTTGATTTTTAGAATAAATGTTGAAAACAAGGATTTGCAGATGTTGCAGGATTCTACTTAAAACATAGTCTCTGTTACTGGGTACAGACCCACTATTTCCTTAAAGTATTGTATTCTAGCTCATGTGAAGCTAGTCACCCAAGTTAATTTTAGCTTCACGTTATCATTCAATAAGGTCCTGAAGTGTATGCTCTACTCTCATCAGAGAAACAGGCTCTCAGGTTTGACTTTAGTGTTGCTAAATCAGTGCAAAACCATTGAAAACATGTAGAACTTGGAACGGCGGGTATTTATAGAGATATGGAATGGTACAAAAGCGATGAAAAAACAAACTCATTTTGGACATTATTGAAAGAAAGTATTACTCATCTTTCTGCATCTTATAGAGAAATGAAGCAATCTGGAATAGTTCAGAAAAAGAACTTGTAGGCATCTGGCCAGTAAGAAAACACTTAAGAGTTCATTGCTCCAGTTCTTTCTTCTGTAAAAGGGAATCTGCATCATCCTTTACATAAAGAAAACAACGTTCCATATGCAAACACTCCTATAAGTAACAGTAAATGACGCTATTTAATGTGTAACTAAGTAAGACAGATGATTTGGAAATAATACTAATAATTATATATCTACTTCAGTCTTTTCATTTCCATATGTTTTGGATCTAGTTCATTTTTCCCTGATCATTGACACTGCTTAGGAAACCTTTTTTATTCTTCTCTGTAGACTATTCCTGAAGCTGAGAAAAGTTCTGTTAAAAAATCAGTTATTTCTGCAACATTTTATGTTCCTCTCCCATGCTACTCTTATTTAGCAACACTACGGATATCCAGAAGAGATGGAGAGCTTAAACAATATCACATGACTACAGAGCTGCTATCTGACAACAGTGAACTCTTTTTTCACGGAATTTAGATGTTGTGACAAATCAAAAGTCAACTTTAAAGACTAACATGATCGGATGCAGTTTCAGTATTTCTCTTGGAGTTTAGCTGCTGTGATAGAAATAAGATTACAAATAAAGTTAAGGCCCATTTCGTAAGACAAACGGTAGGAAAACTTCACGAAGGACTGCTTTTCTGCAGACAGTAATTGCAGAACTTACACCCAAGAACTCAGTGACTGCTTGCAAAGGTTTAATCCAGTTGTGAAATTTCTGTCAACTAGAATTCTGAATTTTGCATCATATCTACAGACTGTACTATAAGAAATACATATATATATAGATGATAAAATGGCAAAATTCAGAATATATACATTCAAAGAACACTTCAGAGAAAATACTTATTACCTTAGAGATTCACTTTCTTTTCTGTTATTTTTATTTCAGATATGCCATTGTCCTGAATTTAAGTGTGGGTTCAAACAGTTAAGAAAACTTATTCTGTATCATGTTGTAGAGGAATGTTACATTTACATTAGCTATTATTTCCCCTTGCAAATTTTCAACTGTATATTATCTACTACTGTAAGAATGAAATGAATCCTATTCTAGATAAATAATAAGCTCATTTTAATATATATTTATATGTAACAAAATATAGAGATTTTCAAAAGAAGTAGTCAATAAAATATCTGTTCTTTATGGAGGAAATAAATCCTCCATAAAGGAGGATTTATGGATACAAACTCCAAGTACGGATGAAGCCTTTCTTTGGTTTCTGATTCTAAAAATTCCCTAATTTGCACAGTTTACTTTCAAGAAGGGAAACGTCAAGCAGTGCCAGTTGTTATATGTCTCCATTGTAGCACCAGTAATCGACAGCTGCAAGCACTGAACGCTGCAAATTTTAAACAGAATTTGCTTTGACAAAATATATGTTACATCCTTTTGAACAGCCACTTCCATGAGCTGCGTAAGTGCGGCACATCCAAGGGATATTTTGAAGCTATGTTTTTGTTTCAATTTTTGGAGGACGTTTTTTTTTTCCACTCGTTTAGCCTGACTCGACTTAAAATAATGCTTTTAAGTTACATATAACTTAATAACTCTTCCCGATAGCTTTAATAGTGATAGCTTTTTTCCTCAAAGAGCACTGAGGTTATCCTTTTTATATTTAATTCCACCACAGAGCTTTCTGCTTTTTACGAGAGCACGTCGCAATGATTCTTTTATAACACAGTACAGCTTGCAATGCTTGCTTTTATTTGTTACCAGCTCTTTGAATTTACATAATTAATATCTTGAAAAACACAGATAAACAGTTCACTGCTAAAATTATTTATTTTTGGATTTCCAAATAGAAAACATCTTAATTGGAAAACAGATTGGCAATTAGAAATAAAGAAGTCCTCGAGGGAGGGGGATTTGTTTTGTATAATTTATTGGCCTGTTACCATAAAAAAGCAATAAAGCAATTAATGGCAAATATTGTCTTTAGAGGACCGAATCACATAAAACAATATTTATAGATGAAGCCCAATTTTTACTACACAAAAGATAAAGCATTATAATATGAAATGCACAAGCTTAATTCCAATTAATTCCAATCCCTTATAGCCATCATCATCATACTAACATAAGAATTTACTCCAGCTATTTTTAATGAGAGTGGATCTAATTACAGTGAATATTTACTGATTTCAGAATGATTAGAATCCAGACGTACACCATAATGAAGCACTTTAACAATCTTGCTTAATCATACTTATCTCAAACTTGAAAAAAAAGGAAATAAAAAAAATAGAAAGGAAGCTTTGTAAAAGACTTATTTATATTAAGAACTTTACCAGAAAAGAAAGGGACAGAGCATGTCCATTTTAAATATTGTCTCCATCAAATTATATGTATGTAATACATACAATCCAAAAGCAAGAGAAGGGAAGGGGACACAAGAGACAGGGAAGTGGTTACTGGTAACATATATTTCTTTTATATACATAACACACAAACATAAAGAAAATGTATTTCTACGTTTCCCAATAAATGCTGAAGGAATTTGAACAAAAAGTAAAATGAAGTTAATACACGTGGTAGTGACCCTGACATATTAAATGTGAGAATAAAAACATCTGCAGGTAGTAAATCAAGTATTTGCAAAACTGCTCCCCTCAGACAGGATGCAAACTGCTGGTGCTACAGACATAACTGCAATCCCATAAAATGATATTAGGTTTCTTATGGCAACTATTGGGTGGCTACAAGCCAACAGCTATCTTGCAAGTCAATGCTGGGTTCTATAAGTTAAAAAAAAGAAAAAAAGATTGAAATATTAAAGGAATATTTTCTGGAAAGTCACTGTCTAGAGATTCCAATACATTAATTTTCTGTTGTCCTTGATACACTGCAGATACATGTTTCCATGCTTTGTTTCTGGCACATTATTAGCTGATGAAACTAATGACACTGAAAGGATGTTTTTTATTCTTTATGTCCCTGAAAAATGTTTCTGTTGCATATTTTTCCAGACCATTTGCAATTTCTTTGTATTAAAAAATAACCAATTTACTCTGCTAAGCTCATTACTTCCATTTCACAGAAAAGAATGTGCATAATTAGCCAAGTAAAACAGAGGAGGAGAATGTCGTATTCGTTGTCACTTGTACCTCTGGGAGCTGTAAATATCCAGAAAGAGGAATTGATCAGAAATTCAGGACATACTCCTTATTACGGGCTGAATTTCAACTTTTGAAATAAATCCATGTGCATTATTTTTGTGGAGTCACACCTTTTGTAGCTCATGTACTGAAATCACAGAATCACTGAGCTCCTTACAGCAAGAAAACAATGCTGCTCATGAAATATTAACTGTGAGTTTTTCAAGTTCTGCAATTTCATCAAAAAAACGTAAACTAATTTCTCCAGCTTCAATAGTTTATGGATGACGGGAGTCACCAATGACACATTTCTTTACCTTTATTCATTTCCATCACATAGCCCTGTTACACATGGAGGACTTTCATATGGACTCAAGAATATTTCATTTCTTGCTTATCATACCACTTTTTTGACTTTCATTAGCTGCAACATCAGTTATGGAAGAAATGTCTGATGCAGGTAGATTCTCTTGCACACACAATGGTTTGAAGACTGCCTCCAAACTCCAAATTACAGCTGGTTTCACAACTGCACAGCAATAATCCTAACAAACTATATCAGTCTTGCACTGGGTTGTTAAAGTTCTATTGGTCAAATTTACAACACAGTCACTTCAGGAAATGCTCATGACAACAGCAGTAACTGGAAGCTGTTGTAACCAGAGACTCAGTCAGTGAATTAGTAGTCCTGGTAGTACAAAACAAAAATCACCATCATAATTCTAAGGCATTTAAAAAACAAAACAACAAAAAATCTGTTTGTATCAATTTATCCTTCCCATAAGTGGAGACAAAAACTAAAAAGTAATTTTAATTCCTCTCCATCCTATCATGCTTTATCCAAAAAGATTTTCCTTTAAAAATTTTACACAATTTATATCTACTGTGATAGACTCCAAGACCAGAATTTAAATACATTCAACTCAGAATGACAAATTGACAGAATTGAAGTTTTTCATTGAAAATTCATAACTTTATTGCTAAACAATTTTATTTTTATTTACGAGATGCAGCAACAGACGCGACTCTACAAAATACACAGCACACAACAGAAAAGCTCAGGAGGATGTAACAGTACTTGAAGATTGCTAGAATATGCTCTTGTCTCAAAAGAACCCTACTAATGCCTTTTGGCAAGTAGGGGTTTCTATATTTAACTGTACTCCACCAAATGATCACTTCCTGCCTTTTCTCTACAAGTTCTAGAAATACAATTTTTTCCTATTTCTATATTTTTTCATCCTATCTGAAACAATCTACAGTCCTTCCTACAAATTACAGACGCTACTTATTCTGCAGAGTAACAAACAACCTTATAGCATGGTTACCACAAATTGTATTTTCTATAATAATTTTCAAGTTTACTATTCGGAGTCTTAAAACTAGTAGTAAATGTGAATATTTTGCAGTGGGACCACATACTTTCTAAGCTTGTCTTTTAGTCCCAGTTATAGCAGTTTTCTAGGCTCAAGGGTATCAGAAGATAATTGCTTTATTCAATTAGTTGACATTACTAACTCATCTGTTCAGTCAATGATCCTGCAAACTGTCATACTTTTAATACTGGAGAAAAATCCAAGTGAAATCAATGAAGTTAAATTATTTACATTAAATTATTTGCACATAAAAATGTTTGCAGATCACAAGTTGTTTCTCTTCATCAACAAGCAACACAGTTAACATTTAACATTTTTAAGTAAGGATCATCTGACTTCTAATTGTAACAAATACCTTTTAATCACAAAGCTTGTAATACTTATCAATATAATCCCATTTTGTACTTCTGAATCACTGTCTATCACCTACCATTGTAATCACTTATTTAAATATTTTGAAAAATCATCTCTTAGATAAGCTCAGTGTGCCAGAAGTGACTGAAAGGATTTACTACTTTGAGTTTTAACAGCTAGTGAGTGGTTTTTACAGCTGTTTTACAGCTGTTTAGACAGCTCAGACATACTTGCAAAAAACAGCCTTGTCAATCTACACATTCAGCCCAGCAAAACAGTAAAACAGAAGTACTTCACTCAACGCATTAATTAAATTCTAAGGAAATGTAATTTTATCTGCTGGTATTAAATAATTTAAGACATTTTATATCAAAGCATTTTCATTTTTGTGACAGCATAATTTTAAGCATCGCTGTCATTCTGGCTGCCCATCATTGAACACTTCTGTATTGCAAACCAGTGGAGAGGCAAGTAAAGGAAATGATCTCTTCCACTCATGAAGAAGTGGGTTCTAGTGTTTTCCTACAGCATTTTCTAACATACCATCTCTGTAAAATGAGAGAAGGGGGGAGTATTAGATTACTCGAAACAGCTGTATAAGAAATTTTATAGCATATTCCTTAAAATAAACTGCCATTTTACTGGTGTATTTAATTTAATTTATAGGAACCTGCTTGACGACTCAAACCCACAGACAGAAGTATTCTTGTGCAAAGTTTAAACTCATATATTAAATATCCTCCCATATAATGGCTGTAACTGACTGGTACATATATAGAGAAAAACCTCTCAATAGTGAGGTGATTTTTACTTTATATACATATACTTTATTCTATAGAAAAAAAAAAAAAAAGGAGAAAAAAATTGTCTGGAGAGAAATGCAACAAGGTTTTACAAAAAGTAAGGATTGCCATAGAAAAATACTGAGAAACAATGAATGAATCCTACTGAAGATTTAAAAATCAAACAACAATGATGTGAACTTTACTTTTACATTAAATCAACTATAAAACACTACATTTCCCTCCACTATTGAACTTTCTGCTGCAGAGAAAACTATAAATGTTTAGGCAACCTAACCTCTCTCTCCTACCAATATTATCTACTGCACAAAGAATGAAGACATAGAACAAAAACTGAACTATCTATAATGTTGTCTCAGTTAATATCAAGCTCCTGGCAGACTTTTCTTCTTTTCAGCTCCACAAAGCATCACTTCAACTAGAGCTGCCATGAAAGGAAAGTAAAAATAAGCTACCGGTGATACTGCAAAAAGCAAATTGCAACACAGTGAAAGCTCAGGTTTTCTTTTCCCCAAAATGACTGCTAAATGGTAAAAATCAAAACAGTTCCCTCATCTAAGTAATTCAGAAAGTTATTTTTCAATTTCTAAAGTAACTACAAATTTTGCTGAAATGAATTTATCAACACAAACTGCATGCTAGAGGAACAGGATAACAGAAGGAAGTATAAATCAGAACTGTGATATGAATGAGGATTGTTTTAATGTTCAGAAAGTCTGATTCAGCAAAGGTAATCAGCAAAACAGCAGTCAATCTCTCTCCTCTGAAACAAAATCCACAGTTGTTACATTAAAGCAGGACCACTTAAGAATCAAGGGTCTGTCTCTATGTAACTGATTTCCTCAATGTATAACATATTTTTGGAAAAACACTGGGCTTAAACCCAGTAATCCGTAATTACACAGTAGCAGAACCTCCAGCCATTTTCAGACCCAGAGGCTGGGATATATGACATATAATAAGAAGCAACATTAGAGAAACCAAAAAGCAGAATTCTGTGGAAATCAGAGCTTTTCTTTAGGTTCATTTCTTTTGCTGGTGGCCAAACCCGCCATTGCCCTAATCAGAATTCCTGACCCATCACATCATCTCTGATGGCAGAAGTCGGGGATGAAGTACGCTGATATTGATGTTTTCTTCCAGCTGTGCAACCACAAAACCAAAACACATTTTTAAGCAGTGACCAACCATTCAGGGAAATTCCTGCTTCTACCACCCTACGTGTCTTAATTCTACTCAATAAATCAGGCCACTGTGGCATGTCTACCTGAGCAGCTTTTCTTTTAGGAGTTTCCGAGAAAGCACGAGGTTCCAAGACTTGATGAGGTCACAGAATGGAAGTCAAATCTCAGCCAACACAGACGGCCATGGCTTCTATCATAAACAGATTGTATTATACTGTACTTACCAGATTTTAAACCCTGCTCTTTCTTTCTAACAGGAAATACTACAATTCTTCTTCAAATTTTAAACCCAAATTCATTCAGTTATTCTTGCCCAGTGTTAGTAAAACACCGTCTTTTCTAGCCTTTATTTTGACCTGGGCACTGCAAAGGAGCTCACAAAGCAAGCTCTCCACATTGCCCATCTTCCCTCACAGCTCCTCACTCAGACAGTCTGGTTCCAACACTTTTTTCTTAAAATTAGACAACCGTGATTCTTACACTGCTCCACAGAAGATCCTACCAGTATCTTCTACAATTAAATACACACTATTTCTACTGTAAAACTCTCTGGAAAAGCACTTGTCCTTTTATCCAGCTGCCTGGAGTTGGTGGTACGTAACTGAGCAGAGTATAACTGATCCAAGTTCAATCACCTCTTCCTCTTTTGCCCAACTAATAAGCTACATGATTATGTAAAAAATAATAGTAATAACTAAATTTTAAAAGTTCATCATATACCCTGCAGTTCTTTTACCATCAAGATTTTATTATACCAGGATCCTTTAGGTTGATTTTGGCACAATACAGACTTTCTATTTAAGACCTCACAAACTCAGTAACAAATTTAGTTTAAGAAAACATTAGTCTGACAAAAAATTGTATCAGAATACAATAACTGAATAAAACCAGTATTTTATCCCTCTGCAAAGCCATGAAGATGGGAAACCAGTGCAGAAAAAAAAACAAAAAAATAAAAAAAAATAAAAAAAATTAAAAAAAAGGTATGCACAAAAATTGTTCTCCTTGCATTTGGTTACTGTATTAATTCTCAGTTTTGTTTCTGTTTGTTTTTTTTCACATGTCAGCTGGTAGAAATACAGCCCACCAGTTCTGCTAACAACTGTTAGGAAGAATCCTTCAGATACTGCAGATACAAGTTTATATTACTGAAGATCCAGCTTTAAGAGCTTAACATTGTCCTTTGTGTCTTGATCAAGTCAGGAAATGTGTTTCAAATGTCTTCTTTAGTGGTTAGGTTAAAAAAAAAAAAAACAAAAAACAGGCAAATAAAACTCACATGTAACACATTATTTTCATGGTTTGTATCCCATATGAATTCAGGGATATTCCAGAAATTATGGGTTTCATTGGTTGCATAGTTTCCTATCCATAGTAAAAAAATTAATATTATCTTGAATGCTCTACAAAAATAAGAGGTTTAAGCAGCTTTCTCTGAACAGCAGATAATTTCTCAAGACGTTTCTACTTATTTTACTGGTCACCGCAAATTATAGAGAAAGAAAAGCTTAACTTTTAGTGGTTAATAAACAACTTCAGTCTAGAAGACCCTCTGACCAAGCAAAGCAATGGCTGAGGTTTACTGCAGTGTGGTGAACAAAGCATCCCGAAACTTAAGCTGCTGCTTTGCAGTTTTCTTATGTTATTTCTTAGTATAATAGTTTCCAATAACCAATTATCTTTTAAAAGATTTCATCCTTATTTGCTGTAACTTTTCTAAAGGACTACTGTTTGCTGTCGTAAAACAGATGCTTTCAAGACTTCTTTATTCCTGTTTTGTTTCCCCTCAAAAAATGGGAATATGAAAAATATATCAGAATTTCCCAGCTCTAATCAACTAGTGTTCAGTCTTTTCACTCTGGGCTGTTGCATGTCATGTTAAGTTTGTCAGCATCTTTGGAAACAAACAGTGATTAAGGCTGAGTAATTTTCCTTTATTATAACATTTTGCTTTGTAATGGGTCACTTCAGATAGTGTGAGTGTTTCTAATTATGTAAATTGCAGAACATTACTAAAGTCATAGCTAATAAATCTGAATAACGGTGTAAGAAAAATATAGGCTATGTAGAATGTAAAAGAAATGCTTTGGGGCAAAAACATTTATTTTACTTTAAAACTTTCAAGTTTCTTGACTATGTGCTAGAATTTAAAGTTAGTGTAATATTCAGTTTTAAAGGTGATTGATTGCAAGTGATCAAATACATCACAGAGAAAACATGGCATTTGTGAGGTGATTTGACAAATTCTGAAGATGTTCCTATAAATTCATGTCAGCAGGTTTAAGAGTAACTCGCTTCTCAAATGAAGTGGCTGATGGAAATTATCATTTCCTCACAATAGAATCCAATTAGAATTTCTTAACCTTCTCTAAGTAATGAAATTGAATGAATTGATAAGGAAAATGTTTAACAATATACTGTACCACCATTATAAAACTGTGGTCTTGTAGGTAATATTATATGTATTATTCAAAATCAGATGGTTACTAGCTCAAAAAAACATGAAAATGGGAGAAGTTCAGCTCTCCCTCCTCAATGCTAAATCAAAGAACTTCTATCATTCTTTATAACTTTTGGAAAGATAAAAACATCCACATTTTAGTCACTTAATCCTGTCATCCTTATTAATACAAGAAAACCTTTTCTCAGCATTCTAAATACAGATAGTGATTAAATACGTAGAATTAGAGAATTTTGCCTCAAAGGAAATTAGGTTTCTCAATTTTAGTTTAATCAAACAGAATTCCTCTAAAGTAAAGTTGTTAAAACGGACTTTGAAATGCAATGTTGATAAAGTAATCTTATAATAAAATTGGATTGCTTATTCTGTATCAGTTACTAAGCTATTTGCTCATCTGAAGCATTCCCAAAACATGTTCAAGATAAATTGCTTCTCTGAATCATACTGAATAAATAAGAACATTTTGCTTCCTCAGCACAGCAATATATAGTGTTACAATTGACATTTTCAGAGGCATTTTCCGTTCTTTCATTTCTGCCCGTTGGGATTAAATACAGCATAACTCTATCAATATATTTATCACAAATAATTGCATTAATTCTATCAAAAGACATATATATATATAGGTTGATTCAGACACGTGCACATTGCAGGCTTGATCTTGACACCTATAGTGTACACAAGAAAATTCAGTGCTAGCTTTTTTTAAAACATTTAGTATTTCTTAGCAAACCGTGATAAATGTAAATTTCATCTGGATGATCACCATAAAACAGGATGAAATAAGTTCATAACAAGATACAGCAGCAGCACACAACATATCCAGGCATATATTTCAGTATTCTTGCTATTATGGAACTAGGATCCTGCATCACTATGCAAGATTTTTAACTTCTCATTGGTAGTAACTTCACATATAGACTTGGAGACTGAAATTACTGAATGTACCAAATTTTAAACATGGTTAGAAGTTAGAAAGGTATGACAGACATGAAAGCTATTTGTTATTAGAGACTTTTTATCAGATACATTTGCAGCCTTCATTTTCTTGAGGATCATTTTTATTACCAGATATGAGGAAGACATGCTGTAGCTAAGAACTAGTGAACGTTGCAAGCCCAAACACCCAAAGCAAGACTCAGCTTTGATCAGCTTAAGAACTGCTTAATGTTTTGGGAAGTCAAATTGAAATAAGTCTTGGGGCAGCTCCCATTGAGTTTTTCATACAATTGTTCCTGGAGGTAATCTTGTCCCTCATACACATGGCCGCAACTAAGCTTCTGGCTTCACACCTGTTTCATCACAGTTATATCTCTATTTCAGTGCAGCTTCCAAACCAGTAAGTAATGTAATCTCATCAGAAGTGAGTTTTGACTACTTTAAAATAAGAATTATAGTTATGTTATAAACATTAAAAACCCAGTTTGCAAAGCTTAATGGCCAGCTTCTCCAAGCCATGCAGGAGAAAATAGGCTGCTCACTTTTGGCGGGGAGGGAGAGAGTAAAGGGCTTTGAACGAATTAACCAGGCTCTAAAAAAGGGCACCCTGAAACCAATGTAAATTGTAGGGGTCAAGAAATGGTTTGCCCCTATCCAATCTCATTCTTTTCTTGTCAGTCAAAAAATTTCACTCCCTTTCACATAACTTTTTTTTTTTAATCTCTGAGGAAACAAATAAACAAAAAAAAAAATCCATTTTTCCATCTAGAAAAATTAACTGCAATTCTGTTATAATAGAACAACAGATATGCTGTAAATTCAACTTAGAGCTGAAGAAATGACCTAGTTGGTCCTGATGATCTGAATATTAAAGAGAACTCTCTGAAGCAAAAACTGCTCTTCAGACAAAAAGTAGTACTAGGAAACAAGGCAACATCCTACGCAGTATACAAAAACAGTGCATAATTTCTCACCCCAGAAGCAGTGTCACTGAACAGCAAGCAAACAAGCATGAATACGGCACTTTTGCTCCATGGCCAAGGTGCTCACCTTGGGGACTGGAGCTCCTGTGTTCCTTTGTATTCCTCCTCGTACATATATTTCATCCAATGGTCGTGAATGCAAAAATGTGGAAACAGACCAGGGAAATGATTCAGATTTTCAATCAAGCATGTCAGAAGTTCCATCTGGAAAGACAAAACTGCTGCCTGACAA
Organism: Lagopus muta; assembly: GCF_023343835.1. Lineage (NCBI taxonomy): Eukaryota > Metazoa > Chordata > Aves > Galliformes > Phasianidae > Lagopus > Lagopus muta. Next base: position 31,881,513 of record NC_064434.1, on the reverse strand, counting down.
AACTGTCTGGCAAAAAGATGGCAAAAATGGCAAAAAGATCTAACGATGGCATTTTCTGACAGAAAGGCATTTTGTCAAAAAATCCACACTAGTCAAAATACAAGGGAACTTTGCCTTTTTTTTGTTTAAAGGATGAAAAAGATGTATGTAGTTACCTACCTGCCTGACTGCAATAATAGGTTTACAGGGACTAAGTACTAGGGTGACTCCGAAAGTAACACCTCCTATTTTGTTGGCCCACAACGTAAGAGGTAGTATGGCAGTGGAACCATCCCACAAATATTCCATGACATTCTATTGCCATGCAACAAGTAGCAGCAGAGAAGCACTCTGACATGGAAAGGCATATGAAGCAAAGGTATGGAATAGAATTCCACCATGCAGAACAAATGCCAGCCATCGACATTCATCAATGTTATGGAATCTTTATGGAGACCAAACAGTGGCTATGAGCACAGTGAGGCAGTGAGTGGTGTATTCCAGCAGTGGTGAGAGTGAGTCACCTCCACTGTTGCAGATTTTTATGAGTTTGGTGTGCCTGCCCCTACTCATTGCTGGTGACAATGCAGAGCTACTCTAAGTGACTATGTTGGGAAAAAAAAAAAAGTTTCATAGCTAAGACTTTGCTCTATAAAACAGTGTTACTGTGCTCTTTGTATCTGTTGCAGTTTCCATGGAAATAAATAGAATGCATTACTTTTGGAACAACGAATGTACAGGCAGCCCTGGTGGTTCTAGGTGACCATTTATTCTCCAAGTCTTCACTGATATTCACCTCTCTGCTTTCCATACTACTTCCTTGGACCTATCCATGCCTTACAAACGCATTCAAACACAAGAATCTGCACATCTTCCTCACTTCATCTTAGAGAAAAACACTGAAACTATATTAGGTAAAGAGGCAGATGCATTATTTTTCTATTTGAGTGTTTCGTAAACGAAATGCAATGCTTCTTTCTCTTGAATAACACCAGTCAATGCTAGCCACCCAAGGGGCCTTCCAGGATTTAATTACAGAAACTTGGGCTTGCAGATAACTTATTTTCTGTGACAATGTTGCACAGTATAAGTTTAACTGTACTCAGAGCAGCAGCCAATCTTAAAATACTTTAGGATTCATCCATTTCAGCTGTCCAACAAAAGCACGGAGCTTTCACATTATGATGTGGGATTTAAGCAGTGGGTTTTTGTTGTTTTTTTTTTCTCCTTAAGTTTTTGCAGGAACACCACGTGAGTTGTCTTTGGACTCATAAACCCAAAAGCTGTTTCTTGTACGCTTTTTGGATTTCACTGTTACTAGCATTTCTGCCTCCCTGATGGAATATCTTCGGTCTGAGGTTTCACGATTCAAGGCATTTATATTATGAGAATTGAAAGTTAAAACAATTCATTTACACAAACATTTATATTGCTCCAAAGATTTTATATGCTGGGATCAGATTATAAAGCATGTGGAGCTAGACCTGTGTTTCAGCTTCAACTGACAGATGATTCACTTTCAGTAAACTGTTTAAAAATACGATGACTGCAGTTTGTGTATTTTAATTATTGTAAGATTAGCCTCTGAGGTATTTTTTTTTTACACTTAATTAATTACATTTGGCAAGAGTACAAATGTAGCCCTTGAAATTTCCGTCCTATTGCTCAAAACTGTTCTTGACTGTGAAACCTATGAACAGCTGTAAAAAGGAAATTTTTCACCTTGATTAAAAAAAAAAACTTGAACATACTGAGTTTCAGATACAATACCATAATTAATACCATGATTTCTACACATGGAAAACTGAAGTTTCAGATTTACAGTGTGCTGTTTTTCAGATTTCTCAGATTTTTCTTAATTTAAAAAAAAAATTCTCAACAGCTAACATGGTTTCTAATAACATATTCTTTTTTTATCTTTAGAACGTTGATAATCTGCAGAGAATGGCAAAAGATAAATAGATCACTTTAGTGAAGAAAGACTGTTTTAAGTTACTGTTCTGTATTTCAGTTCTGTATTTATACTCTGCAATGTACTGTAAAAAAAAATCTCATGCTATGAAATAGGCAGAATAGCTTTTAAATATCAAAGCTGTAGACCTACTACAAACTAGAGCACATGCAAGCAATTAACTCAAATGGCAATCAACTTAGGCTGTGTTTAGAGAAAATAAAGATTTTTAAAAACTGATTTGAAATGGTGGTACTTTGCAAATACGCTGGTTTACTTAAAGAGAATTAGGGATAATTTGTTATCTTTTAGTATCAAGCTATGTAGAAAGAAAGAAAGGAAGAAAGGAAGAAAGGAAGAAAGGAAGAATATACTACAAGGTAATACCAAAAATATGCGCTTTTTTCTCTGAAATATTGATTTGGAAATGGGATTAATATTTAAATAGACATGCTAAATTCATTCATTCTAATATTCATTAGTTACCATTCCTCTCTATTATGCAAACAAAGAGGGTGGTTTAAATTGTCAGAAGAGCTTAAAGTTACATTGAGATTAAAAACACCAGTACTGTAAGCTGCAAAATGCTTTCAGTTTTACTTAAAACTCTTACACTTCAGTGGGAGATGACAGAAGCAAACTGCACAAGGAATGCTATCTCCAAAGGTTAGAGTAACTGAAAACTGCAGAAAGTAAATCAGAGATTGGTATTTATAGTTTCATAAGGAAATGATCTCACTGTGCTACAGCATTGACAGTATTATTGGGTACAAGTATTGTAGCAATCTGAAACTGTAAACATAGGTAATGTTTGGGTTGGTTTTGTTGTTGGCTTGGGTTTTTTTGTTTTTGTTTTTGTTTTTTTGTGAAAGAAACAATGCTGAACAAGCTAAAAAACACTAAATTTCCTTGGTTGTGTTTACTTTACTGAGCAAACTACTTGCAGCCCACTGAACTGTGGACTTAAACCAAAACAGTTCCCCACTCTGTTTTCCATCGGTTCAGCCCTACTGTACTCAGGCAGGGTATTTTGGCCACACAAAATGACAGGCATATGCATTATCAAATATTACTACTTCAAAATTCGTAAAAGACAACTGATTTTCCTTTATACTTATAGCAACTCAACTGGATTGAATCATAGAATCATAGAATTAATCATGTTGGAAGGGACCTCAAGGATCATCCAGTCCAACCGCAGCCTAACCATAGTACCCTAACTCTGACAACCCTCTGCTAAATCATATCTCCGAGCACCACATCCAAAAGGCTCTTAAACACATCCAGGGATGGGGACTCAACCACCTCCCTGGGGAGCCTATTCCAATGTTTAACCACCGTTTCTGTAAAGAAGTGTTTCTTAATGTCCAATCTAAACTTACCTGCTTGTGTGGATGTGAGCACCTGAGAAAGCGATGAGAACTTGCTCTATTCACCACAAGTCTGTTTTGACAAAATCAATTCAGTGTGCACTCTTCCATATGTACTTTTAACTTCAAGTGGCAGACACATTCTACAAACTCTTGACACAAGCAGCACTCCCAACTGCACTGTGGTCAGAATAAATGGCAATAACGAAGTGCACTGTGGTGGTGGCAAAGCTCCCCAGTTTGGCTTCTAGATTTATGCTTTATTTCTGCTTGTACTTCTGTACAGACTAGGAAGGAAAATGTCCAGCTTGCAAAAAGTGACACACAGTAGTGTCTGCACGCAACACCGTGCTCCCTTTTCTGAAAAGTGAGGCCTTACCACTTTACAGGCACAAGGACCCAACTTAAGTTCAAGTTTTGGTGTTCAGGGAGGGCCTGTTCAGCATCTGAGGGCTGCACAGCTACCATGCTCCAATTTTTGGCAGCGCAGGTGAGCCCCTCAGGTGATGAAATGATAATGGCAGCCCCCAGTCTGGTCGTTTTACAAAGCTAAAGGCAGCTTCTGTTACTCAGAAGCCACTGTATAAATACGGACTGTGTATTAATTTGCTGTGAACATTACCCAATGGGAAACGACAGCAGCTGCAGCTGAATGTTACCTCAAAGAACTTAAAAATGCACTTTGGACGGTGAAATATTTAATGTAAAACTCTTCTCCCAACAAAGTATTCAAGACCAGGACACTCCAGTGGGCTATTTCTATTCTCATCTGGCTGTTGGAGAGTCAGGAGCTGGCTTAAGCTGTTTGTCTGAGATCTCCATACAACATGATAGAGTGGGAGCCCACCTGCACACATTCCTCAAGCCCTGGGACATTGGTGCTGCCAAGATTTCTGCCTTTCAATCAGAGGCAGAGCTTAAAGCAGCAAAACTTCTTGGTCCCTTCACTTAACCTGACCGAGGCAACTATCAAAACAAGAAAAAATTGCATCAAAAATTAACTGCTATTAAAAAAAAAAAAAAAAATCAACTGAAAATTTCAGCTTTTAAAGCCATAAAGAACTGTAGGAAGCTGGAAAATTAGAAGTGTTGTTTGGTTTCTTTTTCCTATATTCAGACTCAGTTATCCCAATGGCTCCATACCTAATGAAGTGATATCTTTATTTTTCATTCAGTGCAATAAATCAATACATGCTGGTAGATGTCACTGAAAAGCATGTCTTAAATCAAAAGAGCCACTTTGGAATAGAAAAAAAAAAAAAAGGATCCAGCCAAAAGACTGTGAAACATCAATACTAAAAACTATCATATGCCAAAAAAGCTCACTAGTGTAAACAAAAGTAAAAAAATACTTACATGGTATTGCAACGTCCAAGCGTTTATTTCTCTGTCACATACTTAATACCAGCACACTTATCTGCAGAGCTGTGTCTTTTATAAGTTTGTTTTCTATTAAAGATCACATCTTCCCCTGCTTCACTAGTGCCAGGCTCTGGCTCCAGCACTTCACCATTTCATGACCTTGCCCTGTGCCTAAATAAGGTGAACATATCTTGGATTAAGAGCATCAATTAATTTAAAATACAAATACCCAACTTTTACAGCTGCAAACCTTAGTTTTTCAACTCTCTTACCATAAATATGTAACAGCTCTGAGCTGACATGAAATTTCCTTTCCTTAATATTCCAGGGTGAAGACTCACACGAGATATATGAGTAATTGGTAGCTCAACATTTCCCAGCTACATAATCGAAACTGTCAGTGGTTCCAACGAGCTCGAGCATATTGCTCTGCAAAGTCTGCAACAGCATTTCCAACAAATGGAGCATTTATTTACGGTACATGAACAAATCAAATCTCCAAACCCACATGCAGTGCATGTATTTCACATACACTGATTTTCAAAATTTCACGTACAAAAGCTCACTCTCAAAAACCTGCAGAACGCTGCCCACTTGAAAATCAAGCACACACTTCGCAATTTGGAACTTATGAGTAATGATTCCAGAGGAAGAAAAATTATTAACAGCCTTTATACCTAATCTTATCTTCTGGAATAATATGTTTCAATATATGTTTTCCCCAGACATGAAAATACTGTTAAAAATTCCAATTTCTAATGAAGAAAAAAGGAATTGAAAGTCCAGAAAAGCGTCCACTTAATTCAGTAATTGTAAGCCTATTAAAAAACTCTCCGTACCAAAATATTTCTGTGAAAAAGCTTGGCTGATGTGAAAGAATATCTAACAACAGCATAGATTTTGTCAATATAGTCCTGCTCGAATTTTTATTATGATCTGTGAATATTTTTGTGCACATAATACACACAAAGTCTAGGGTATTACCAAAGCTAGTAAGTCAAGGGCAAAGCCAATTTTATATCATAGTTTCGACTGCATTTATTTATTCATTCAGCACCATTTTTGTTGTTCTTCATATGCTTGTCATCCAGAATCAATTTTATTTGACCTTTACAAGGCTAGCATTTTGACACTGCACCCTCCCCACTTTTCCTTATGAGCTCTCAATTTCGCAAGCACTACTGGGTTCCTCATAAGCCAGTTTTGTTTGACTCCCTTCTCAATTCCAGTAGCATTTTTTTCCAATAATATTAGCAAATTTTAAGTATTGAACTAATACTAATTTTCTCTTTTTTTTTCTTTTCACTGAAGCTGACACTACTTAGAAGTAATTGCATTGCACAAAAAATAATAATAATAATAATAATCAGATTTCTGTGTTAGTTTCAGGATTTTCGTGATATCTGAAAACCAGGGAATCTGCTGAACGTAGCAGGCTGATCAAGCTCACTTTCTTTAGCATATTCTTAACTGGTGACTAAAGAATTCAAGCAGAAGCTTAATTTCATTTAGTAACATGTCATTTCGGTTATAGCATTACATTAAACCGGTCCGATTTCTGACAGATCCATTTCAGTACTCAGAAACTTAAACACAAGAAATTATCTTTTAACTCATTTCCAAAAACATTTAATCCCCCACATTTCCCTGCTGCACACTGCTAAAAACTACAGCTCATTCTTCATGAATGATTTCGAAGTCTGCCGTTCATTAAGAGAGTAATGATTGAAAAGGTACAGTATTGCTTCTGTGAGAAAAAATTAAGGATGGGAAATGTAGTTTGGTTTAGTTTATAAACTTTGAAAGCATTTTTACCCAAGATTTATAACTGCAAATGATTATTTTATACAAATCTAGATGTATATAGATATATTCAAAGGCACATATGTGTTGCAAAGGGTAGCTGCTCCCATCTGATTGTATTTTATTAATGTTTCTCATGTTGTAGCTCACTTCACACTAGACACTAGATAGCACTTTCAATGTAAAATTCTTAATTCCCTCTACAGTTCTAAGCTGATCTCCATATCATCATACATAAATGTGCTAATCTCACTTATAAATGCCTTCCTCACCTTATTCAAAATATTGAGAGTATTCAAAGTACAAAAATGCCCTTTGAAATAGCCCAATATTTGTCAACAAATGCCTGCTCCGAAGATAGTTTGACTAAACTGACATATCTGGCAAAACAACAGCTAATTGCAAGGAATTTACTACTTCCATGTTTCCTATCACCAATAAAACTGACAAAAATATTTTTGAACACAATGTGCTGCCTTTTAAAAGTTTATTAATTGTCTGAGCAGATGACATTATCAACTCTCACTCAAAATGAAAACAGTTTCAGAATGTAATTGTTGCCAGCTGTAGAATTTATAAGTCCTCATTTGTGAGTAATGTGATCTGGGTTGTGCTGTTTATTTAGCTGCCTGTTACTTCTTGTCTCTGAGATGGAACTTCTCTCCTAACTTTAGCCTAAATCAGACATCTTCACAAACTAGAGTATGTTCTATGCTAGAAAATAAGAGACAGCAGAGATCATATGCCCCCCCAATGTGCCAATTTTTTTTTTTTTTTGATAGAGATAAAAATAAAAAGATAAGAAGAAATAAAGATAGCTTTTACGTTAATTGATTAAATCTCTGACAAAGCAAATTGTATTAAGAAACTGGCAGCCTGCAGTACAGGTTTAAACTACAATTTGCCTTTGGAGAACATTCACTTACAAGCATTGATATTGTTGCTTGTGAATACAAAATGTTCCCAGATGTAATCAATTCAATGTTGTTTTGAATGTTTCTTAAGCAATTTAATTTTCTAAGTAATGCATAACGAGCAAATACACCAATCACATCCACACATCTCTGATCTGAATTATAATGGTCACATGCTGTTATAATTTGTAAGTGAAGTTAGCAAGTTTCGTACAAATTTGAAGATTTAAAGATTTCATTTCCAACTGTTAACACTGTATTGATCACATTGATGCAGTCAGTAGCATGGAGCAGTTATACAGTAATTCAATGCAATAACACAGTAATTGTTGATGAGCACCATCTCAAAGCAGCAGTCTCAGCAAGATCAGTTAGCTACTTGCCAATACTACCTTAGTTTGCAGACCTAAACCATTGCACTTCTGTAACTTAGACATATATTTTATGCTTCATTCTGCAAAATCCCTCACAGAGCACACTTGCTTGCTCTGCAATTCATCTTAAAATAATAACAGGTTTATTTGCAAATTCGTAACAGTTCTCTCATTGTTTTTATGGTCCAAATTAAAAACAAGTCAGTTTACCACAAAAAGTTTTCATTAGATCAATTTAAATATTTCCTCTGAAATAGGACCATATGATTGCACTCCTTCAAAACATGTTTTAGAAAGCTGCTCAGGTTTGCGCATAAATAGTACAATAATAAAAATAAGCAAGGTACATTCAAAACCGGGGAAAAAAAAAAAAAAAGTTTAATTAAATAATGTGACAGTTTAACTTGATAATGTGGAGATCTGAAGGGCTCTTCAGAACACTGTCCCATAAATGATAAGCAATTAGGCTTCACTCAGATATCTTCCAGCAATCCCAAATATAAATGGATTCAAGCACTAAAACCCTACGGAAACGATTTAACTCAGAAAAGTAAGAGTAGAAGTCAGCTAAGGCTCATCCAGCAGCAGGGAACTGGTCTGGAGAGATATGCACCAGATAACAGATGAACACCCAGGCTGCAACACTGCACTTCTGATGTTAATTGTTCCCACACAAACACAGCACGGGCTTCCAAACTTTCCAAACCGAAGTTTAGCTTTCTCTAAATCAGCCAACAATATGCAAAACAGGAACCTAGGAGATAAAGTTTTCCAAATTTTTCTCAGATAACTGTTCCATTTGTCCATTTTCTCAGGCCAATTCCAGATGCTGAGAAGGAATACATTGCCAAAAACCTGCAGAGAAATCTGATGCTGAGGACCGTGCATCCCTTTGGGATATGAAGCTTACCAGATTTCCAAAATAAATATCTTTCTTCTCTCAAAAACAATAAATTATTCACTTAGCTTATGTTTTGCAAATATCTCAAACTATCATTGCTTAAATTTTAAAGACAAGTACATCAGGTGAATGTTTAAACAAAAATCTAATTGACCTGTCTGATTGCAACTAAACTTGACAGACCAAATGAGAGGTAATTTAGGTAGTGAGATATGTTAACACAATATGGAGCAAAACATCCAGGTCTCATATGGGCACTGCAGCTTTGCAAATTTACATAATAACTGGCAGGCACTTGCTTTTTGCAGAATGTTACAATTAGTTTCACCTTCTCCTGTAAAATTCTAAATTAATTAGAAAAATTAGTTACATAAGAACAGACCTAAGCCACTACACTCGTGCCAATCCATTCCATTCAGGCCACTGGGTGCAGCAGTTAAATCAGATGGCTGATACAGGATTGATTTACTTATTTCTTTTAGAAGGAATCTCTGGCATCAGAGGATGATTTATAGTAGCTGATTTCTTCCTCATAGATAGCATGACTGAAAGAACAAGAAGGAGTATGAGCTGCACAGCAACATATTTGTGTTTTCAGGAAGGGCGAGGAAAGAACATCTACTAAACCATAAGGCAGTCAGCATAATCCCAAGTTCCTAGAAAGATAATGGAGCGAGGCACCCGAGATGTTGTGCCTAAGAACATCAAGGACCATAAGCTATTTGGGAATGGCCAACACAAATTTAACAAGGGCAAAGCTTGCCTGACTAACCTGAATGCTGGGAAGCACTGGGCTGTATCAGCAAGGCCAAAATCAGTCTGGGTTCAAGGACCTTGCTTTTAATGCTTGTCTTTCATAGTTTCACAAATTATATCCATTCCATGGCTTGAATGTAATCCTTGGGGTCAATGTATAACTTCCCTGTTCTGAAGAACCCTTCAGTTTTCAGCTAATGACATTTTCCTCAGGTCTCACAGTCATTTCTGACATATATCTAAACTTTCTATGGATTTTCCTTATAAAACAAAAAAGATAGCAAAAAAAAAAAAAAAATGTATACACCAAAGTCTTCAGTTACATTTCTGTGTATTGCAGAGTTTTTGTTGGTGGTTTCCTTTTTTTTGCTTTGAATGAACACTCTTGTGCTAGAAGAATCATAGCACATTACCTCCATTCATACTATATTAGTTCAAAAGAATAAAAGCCAAAAATAATTAGCATCAATGATTTCAGATTTAAAAAGAGTGAGCACAATGCATTCCTTGTGTTATTCCTCTGTACTGTACTAGGAACTCTGTAATATTCCATCATTACAAAATGTGCTTGTGAAAGAATATAAAAATAGGCAAACAAAATAAAGACCAAAACACTCAAGCTCAGAACACACAGTGCACAAAGTACATTCCCATTGTATTTACCCAGTCATTAGCTATCTGTTTGCATTGTATACGGGGAAGTGCAAAGTAAACTAGAAAGCTTGCTTGCGTAGTCACTGACATCAGTATTGTATGCTTATTAGGCACTGGACAGCCTTTTGCAAAGAGCTTTTATGATTTGAAACCTTTCTAAAATAACAGGCATGGATTAACTGTGAGAACTGAGACAGTTCCAGCCCCTGTTGTCCTGCTTTCCCTAATTAATGCTGCTTGGTGTGGCAGGCACAGGTACAGGTGTCAAGTGACAGAGATAACAAATGCTCACATCTTCTGCTAAAATAATATTCTTGAATTTCAGTGTGTGACAATTCGATACCAAAAAACACAGAGCACAACATGATGCATTTTTTTGTTAGTAAAGAGCTACTATTTGCCTCCCATATCCATTCCCAAGGTATGCAGAAATGGAAGAAAAAGTGGCTATGGCTGTAAAGCCTAGATAAGTTCGTGATCTCATGATCATGCAGTTCATGCTGCATGGTGCAGATGAGAAAGTGGGGAAAAGGATTCAACCAGGCCAGAAGAAACAGTAGCATGAACACAACTCATTTGGCCCTCAAAGAAACCATATAGGAATGATTCAATATTATCTTTAGCACAGAACGACAGACAGCAGACACGACACTGTAGCAGAACGGTTACACCAAACATTTTTGCAAGCCCTAGAAAACAGTATGAAGGGAGCATGCTTGCACACATCTTCCGAAAATTAGTTTTCCTGTTATTTCTTATCTAAAAAATGTTCAGTCAATAAAAATCACCTACATGTGAAGCTAATGACTGTCATCATCTTCTGTGATCAAACGATACCAGCGGTTCAGCACCACTCACATAATTAATTCCAGCTTGAAATCTTGGGAAGAACAAGACTCTTCCATCCCCTTTCCTCACCCCACCCCAAAGGAAAAAGTAATCTTTACACAGTCAAAAAAATAAATCTTATTCCATCTTGGAAGCGCATTAAAACCATATTTATTCACTGCTTATTTTCAAACTTCAAAACTGCAGCCGTGTTTCTCCATCGTTTTTCCTTCCGATTTATGTATCCCTAAGGTTCCAGAATGCACACGTGTTGCCACTTCATTCAGGAGAGAAAAAAGGCATGTTGCAATAGGATTGCTTTTAGTCACAACAGCTGTAAAGGCAAAATTCTAACAACTTCGAAAACTCTTTACATAACCCACATTTCTCAACTGCTTTGCCTTTTTAATATGCTAAGAATTCTGGCAAAATAAAAAGTGAACACAGATTAGAAAATTTTGCAACTGTCTGGGGAAAGCAATGATGAATGCGTACAGTGCTTCTAAGTGCTGGAGCTGCCCAGAACGTAGCAAGGAATTTGCCTGTATACCTTTGCATAATCTGTCAGTGTTATAAAGACTAAAGCTATTGCACAATATAGCCTTGTGCAAGCAAGTTTGTATGACTCCAGCACTTGAAGTGGATCTAAATGACAATTCTTAAAACAAGGGCCTTCCTTTTATCCCTCAAAAGATATCAAAGCTAGGGGGAAGATGGTCTTTGTTTTTTTGTCCAAAACGATGCCCAATTACATTGTATTCAAGTTAAATATTTGTAAGCTTAATGTCCCCTGGGACTCCATTTTCATCAGTGGATTTATACCGGAGGTGACTTTACTTCTGATACACAAAGGATTTGGGTTGGGTTTTTGTTTTGGTTTGTTGTTCTTGTTTCTTTAGGGGTTAATACTTGGAATGACTTCTCTTGTTCTGTCATTGCTGCTGGTAAAGATAAACTTTCCTTCACAGGAAGTACATGCTTCATATCATTCTGTATGGAGAGATTACGCTTTCACTACATAAATTTAGAACAATCTGAAAAGGCCTCCCTCCCTTTGCTTGTGCTGAGTGTGAATGTAATGGAAACATATGCCTGCTTAACTCAGCTACCGCAGCTCCATAGCTTGTCACCAGCAAGACAATCTGCACAACCAATAAGCAATAAAGCAGCAGCCTTTCCTAATGCTATTCCTAAGCTTTTAGGGCTTTTCAGCTTTTCTTCCTGATTATTTCAGAGCTGCATTTTAAGTGCTTTCACTGTGCTGCTGCCTGAAATATGGTTCTCATTACAGTCCATGAGGAACAGAACAAACCTATACATTGGCCCTTTTGTCTGAGAATTTATTTCAGCCTTGTTTTGAAATACTTCAATCACCGACAATATTTATATAGAGAGATACATATGTATATAAATTCATGCTCCACAAAATCTGTGCTATAAATACCCACCTGAGCCACTCAATAACTACTGCAGAACTAAGACCAGATTAAGACTTGCATTATGCAGACTGAAAATTAGCACTCATACCTCAGACTTTCTGAAGTGCCAAACAGCCATCAAGGCACATAGCACAGGAATACTAACCAAGGTCAGCACAAACCTATTAGCACATAAATAGACAGGAATAAATTTTCAATACCACAAATATTTTTCAGGTCTGATAAAACCAAATTACTTCCATGGGTATAAGTGACCCTTGTCATGTTTTCCAGCAGTGCTCCAGTCTGATGAATTAGAGTAGGAGTAACAGCATGCAGAACTAAAGCCCACAGTAAAGCAGTGGAACATTTGCAAGCTAGCAGACTTTCTTCTAGAACATGTTTTAAAATACCAGTGAAAAGGACTTACTTCTTTATGCTGAAAATGTTAATAATGATCCTTGTCTTTTTATGAGCAAATTAAAGCAGAGCTACCCAATTATGACACTGTACAGCCTATAAATCTCAACAGGAAACCAAACCACCATTTTATGTAACACTGTAAAAATGTTTTATTTAAGACATTCTGAAATTTTAACTACTTGGCAGCAGTCAGATGAGTAAACAGATTTTCTTTGGCAACGCATACTTGTACAGTTAGAAATACACTTCACTGTGATCTCAGCATCACTTACAAACACTGATGTGCACATTTCAATAGCAGTTTTTTCTTCCTCCTGTCATTCAGACAGCAGTGTGTACTACCACCACACACATCAGAAATTCACTTTTGCAGTATCAAGTTGCATGTCTGTAAATGTTTCAGCAGTTTTCACTGTACAGCTCTAGCATGCATCGCTGCAATTCTCTATTGTATCTGCTCAAAAGCAGATACATATTATCTTCACAGAAATTTCTAGCAGTTGATATTACTATGCCATCTTGAGTTACCTAACTGTGGTGCTTGGAAGAAGCAATAATGAGGAATATCATCAACATGGGATTACAGTGGAGCTTTAATTATTCCTGCATTTGTTTTTGTTGGAATGTCTGAATATACTCAATACAAAATATTTGATCAGTTTAACAGGAAAAGCATTATTATATTGCTCAACTTCATGACTTTGTCATGGCAGTTATTCCACTGCCTAACCAACACTTTGTGCATGGTACAGAATATTACATCTGCATCTTTCAACTAAATCAATTCCTGAACAAGCTATGTTTTTAACCACAGGAGGCCAACATTATGAGCTTACACAATCACAGAAGCCAGACAACTTTCTGTGAGTTACAACTGTACATCCCTGACATATGAAAACACTGAATTTAGTAAAAAGATGACTGAAGCATGGTTTATGCTAATTCTGAGCTCTCTTTTCCAGCAAGCCATCCCATCCATTAACAATGCTTGTTCTTGGACAAGTTCAGCTCATGGAAGGGGAAAAAAAGAATCAAAGGAAAGGAAAAAAAATTTCATTCCAAATGTTAACTTTATTATATTTCAAAATAAATTAATTTTATTATCAAAATAAATTAATTTTATTATATTTCAAAATAAATTATCCACATATTAATAGATTTATATATATAAATAGTGTAATGTACGTGCAAGTCAAGTATGAATTTCTTTCTCTAAAAAGTTGAATTTGACCATTTAATGTTGAAGCAATGAAACATATCACTGCTAACCATGAAAGCGCTGCAATCTTGGAAAAAATAAAATAATCCCAAAGTTACAGCCCATATTAACAAAATCTTTTAAACACCAGCTTTAATTTCTCATTTCCATAGCAACTCAATTTAAAGATGTTCTCAAATCAACACATGGATAGATGCGCATAAAACCTTTTCAGTTACATGGTTACGCAGTGCTGCTAAAGAACTTCTGCATAAAAACCTGATCTCTCTTGCCTTCAAAAGTAGCTTGCTGATTATTTTAGTTAGTCTAGAACAGCTTCTTTGAGGAATTTTGAAATGCCTGTCCTTCCAAAGTGAACTAAATAGCTTGATGATCTCAATGGTTCAATTACTCTTCACCCAGGAAATTTCAGAACAGATTAATACCAGTTACTAATGTCACTGGCACTATGATGATTCTTCTTCTTTCAGCACTTTACTTTTGAAAAAGTATCACTGTGATTATGTACTTTCCCTCATTTCTTAAGCAGACGATCTATCAAGTATGAATGTTAGAAGGAAAATCTGGAAGATATTTCAATTACCTTTTACAATTAGCTTATAATTCTTCTTTCTCACTAATGAAACATTGGAAAGAGAAAGAAGCCTGCATTACTGTTAGAATAAGTCTTATGAAACATGAACATTTTTGTAACTCAGGGCATATATTGAAGTGATCAAATACAGACTTCTTGGAATGATAAAATATACACAACAGATATAGAATTTTTTTTTTTTATTTAAAAAAGGTCCTTTTTAAGGAAAGCTATCTAGGAGAATGAATGAATAAAGATAAATACATATAACTACATAGTCATACAAATGACATTTAAGATTAAAGGTTAAAAAAAAATAAAATGACCTTTTTTGATCCTCTGCAACAGACCCACCACAACTGTGGCTTATTTTCCTGAGGGTTGTACAATGCATTTTCCTGAGGCCTGTAAATGCATTGCCTTGTACAACTTCCAGTAAGGCAAGACACAAAATAATTTGCATTTTTGAAGTACTAATGGACAGTGAATATCTCACTTTCTGCTTATAATTCAAAAATGAGATTCCTTCTTTACTGTAGCTTTTACCTTTTGATGTGGCATGGGTACAATTTTGAAATGAATCACTGTGCCCTAAAATGTAGCAATATGTTAAGACACAATTATCTTAAGCTGGATTAGTCAAAGTTACAACTTTAATAGCTGAATGCTAAATGACTTCGGTTACCTCTCCTCATATGCAATAAGCTCTGATTATTCTTATTATATAAAGTACAAAGACATACAAGATTCTGAAAACCATGCTGAAAAAAACAAAAACAATGAAACCAGAGGAAGAGCATAAAATTGGATGTCTCCTTTCTAGAAGACCTTGAAACATTTGTTTTTTAAAGTATATTGATTTTATTCACAATACTGTAATTAGAGTACACTCTTGGCATTTTCTTTGCCCAAAGCCATTGTACTTTTCAGGGATTTATTTATTGTTGGTTATTCATTGGCATGCAGCACAACTGGTGAACCAAGGAAGGTGCAGAAAAGCAAACCACAGTTTCTGCTGTAAAGACCTCTAGCTTTCCACGCCATACATGTGCAGTCATTTAAAGAAAGAAATTAACAGAGGTGACAACTGCGGCCAACCATCCCGAGGCACTAACTTATAAAATATTTAATACAAAAGAAAAGTATTCAAATTGAAATCATAGTTCCACTGACTTCACCAGCAGGGCTTAGGCTTTCACCCTTGGTGAATTTGAGCCAAGTCTGTAGTGCCAGAGGCACAGAGAGGAGGAAGAGGATGCAGTGTCCAGGTAATGGCTCTGAAAGCTCAGCAATTTGCATTTCCTACCACCTCACTGCCTAGGAGTGTTTCTGAATGTTTTGAATGTCTAGTAAAGAGCTATATTTTATCCAAATTCCTTTCTCTTCAGCAATTCCCTTAATATAGGATTGTCATTTCTTTTAAAAGAAAGGAGAAATTGTAGTTTTTCACCAAATGGTGGGAGAGAGGGAAATGCCCCCTGCTTCTGACTCCTGTTCAAGTCAATACGTACACTCAGACACCAAAGGGACTGCACAGTCATTTGTTCATACTTAGTGCTTCCTCAAAAAGCAGTCACTGATCAGAACTCCACAAAAGGCTCTCCACTCAGTGAGTGTGCTCATTCACAGTGAGCACAGTATTATTCGCAAGCTCACATACCTCAGGAACAATTCCAGATGTGTGCATCCACTTTTCCAAACTCAGATCTTCCATATAGAAGGAAAATACGTGTTTGGCTCTTTACAGAGCAACTTTTCCAGTTTCAAACTATTTCACACTGTGCGTTTTATAAAATATGCATTTAAATATTTGGTACCTACTTTCCTTCCTGACTCAGTCGTGTCTAACACCCATCAATTTTTGTTCCTTGTGAGAAATGTGCAAGCAGAACAATCCATGCTGTATGTGCCTGCAACCTTATTTTGTGCTTATATGTCCCCTATTAAGCACTGTAACAGTAACAAACACTGCTTACAATAAAGCTGCCTTACAAGATCCTACTTCCATAGCAAACAGCACAACTACAAGAAGCATCACAGGCACCACCTAGACATAGCACGTCAATCATGCTTACCTCTGGGATAGTAACTCACATTCATTTGTTCATGCTGGTATTACACTGAGTATATAATGGATATCTTGCAGGCCGTCTACAGGATTGCTACAAATAAGGTGACAGGAACAGAGGTGTATGCAGGTCTATTTCCCAGTGATGCTATTCTCATGCAACTGAAATTGGTTAATTTGTTTCTTTCGGGAACTAATTGTTGGCTTACATTTGCTATTCAGGAATTTTTAATTGCTTTTATTGCTTTTTAATTGCTACATCCCTACACAATGGTGATGAATGCATGCCTGCACTCAGAAACCCTACTGGACTAAAAAGACATTCCATATGTTCTTTCTCCAGGCTTATTTAAGCTTCTATATGAAAATTAAGCCCTGCCACCACTTACCCTACAATCATACATCCCTACTTGAGACTTGAAGCTGGGGGAATATCTGCGCACTAACTTGAGCAGTGGCTGGATAGTGTTACACAAGGATGAAGCTGAAGCTGCCAGTCTAGGTTTTAAAGATAGTATTGCAGCTTCTGTTTTTCCCTCTACATTAAAGACATTAAACCTAGCAAGAGTATAATATTGACAGCACTTTAGAAAGGTACCAAAGTGCCTAAGAGCTCAAGAGGATCTTTTTACACCCTTTCCTATTAATACATTCAGTACAGAACTGAAATTGTCATGGTGGAAGGAATGGATGCCATTCAGAGGGACTTCAACAGGCTGGAAAGGTGGGCCCAGTGAGGTTCAACCTGATGAGGTTCAACATGGCAAAGTGCAGAGTTTTGCACTTGGGCCAGAGGAATCCCAGGCATCCATACAGACTGGAAGGAGCAGTCCTTGAGAGCAGCCCTGCAGAGTAGGAGCTGAGGGTCTTGACAGATGAAAAGCTTAACATGAGCCAGCAGTGTGCCCTTGTAGCTCAGAAAGCAAATGGTATCCTGGGCTCCATCAAAAGAGGGGTGGACTCTTTTGATGAGTAGAGGGAGGTGATTGTCCGCCTCTAATCTGCTCTTGTGAGGCCTCATCCGGAACACTGTGTCCAGGTCTGGAGCCCCTAGTACAAGAAAGACAAGGAGCTGTTGGAGAGGGTCCAGAGGAGAGCCACAAAGATGATCAGGGGACTGGAGCACCTCTCCTATGAAGACAGGCTGAGGGAGCTGGGCTTGTTCAGCCTGGAGAAGAGAAGGCTGCGGGGTGACCTCATTGCAGCATTTCAATACCTAAAGGGAGCCTACAAACAGGAGGGGAGTCAACTCTTTGAAAGGGTTGATAACTGCAGGACAAGGGGAAATGGTTTTAAGTTGAGGGGGAGGAGATTTAGGTTGGATGTCAGGGGGAAGTTCTTTACAGAGAGAGTGGTGAGGTGCTGGAACAGGCTGCCCAGAGAGGTTGTGGATGCCCTGTCCCTGGAGGCGTTCAAGGCCAGATTGGATGGGGCCCTGGGCAGCCTGGTGTGGTATTAAATGTGGAGGTTGGTGGCCCTGCATGTGGCAGGGGGGTTGGAGATTCATGATCCTTGAGGTCCCTTCCAACTTTGGCCATTCTGTGATCCTGTGATTCTGTGAAATAATTTGATCTTGTGAGCATACATAAAACGCCAATAATTACATGCTGTTTTAAAGGCCTTTTGTGTATTATTTACAGTAGACCCCTATGAACAGGAAATATATATATATATATATTGCTTATATATAGTATTTTTAAACCTTTCATGAGTCATTAACATGGAAGTACAGATTTTTCTTCATTTTGTTGAACATTTTTCCTCTCAATCCTGCACGGATTTTTGTATGCCACAGACCACTCTACTTCAGTTGTGCTACCCTGAGCTATGACCATTGCTGTAAACTCATCACTATCTAGTTAGGTCATTTCTAATGACCATATGAATGGTCAATGAATGGAAAGTACAAAACAATGCTCTTATGAATCAACCCTCAATAACCCCAAACCTACCCATTACAATCCCATACACACTCATTAAAGAATATAAACGCAGAATATCCCACATTGGAAGAGAACCACAAAGATCACCAAGGTTCCACAAATGACCATCCAAAAATCAGAATCTATTCCTGAGAGCATTATGCAAACACTCTTTGAACTCCAGCAGCATGGGGCTATGTCCACTGCCCTGGGGAGCCTGTTCCAGGGCCTGACCATCCTCTGGTCAAGAACCTTTTCCTAATGCCCAACCTGACTCACCCTGACACAGCTCTATGCTGTTCCCTGAGGTTCTGCTGTTGCCCCAAGAGAGCAGAAATCAGTACCTGCCCCTCTGTTCACCTCACAAGGAGTTGTAGGCCAAAATGAGGTCTCCTCTCAAACACTAAAATGACCAAACTCCACATTATTCTCCACCATGTCTTACCAGGGTGCCTTAGTACTG
This sequence comes from Lagopus muta, assembly GCF_023343835.1. Taxonomy (NCBI): domain Eukaryota; kingdom Metazoa; phylum Chordata; class Aves; order Galliformes; family Phasianidae; genus Lagopus; species Lagopus muta. Next base: position 31,862,534 of record NC_064434.1, on the reverse strand, counting down.
ATGCTGCAATAACCTGTGGCTGATAAAGAATTTTAGCATCCACAAAAGTGTTTTGAGAGCTGATGACGAAGGGAAGAGACTTCAAGCACCCAAGAAGACTCTTATAGCTATCAACACACTGGCAAATGGAAGAATATTCATTATTGTGCTGTTTCTGCAGACTGCTAGGTATGGCATTATAAACTGCTGTTAAGAGCAATTCATAACTCATTCTTAAGAAAAGATAATGCCAAATACAATAATACAAGTAATACATAGCATTGTTAGCTTTTTAAGCAGAGAAGTTAAATATCCTCTAAGTTATTAATTACTTTGCAAATCTGCCTTAATCATACAATTGTTTTGGTTGGAAGGGACCTTAAAGTTCATCTTCTTTCACCTCTCCTGTTGTGGGCAGGACTGCCACCCACCAAATCAGGTTGCCCAGGGCAACATCCAACCTGGCCTTGAACGCATCCAGGCATGGGACATCCACAGGTTCTCTGGGTGGCCTGTTCCAGTACCTCACCACTCCCTGAGTAAAGAACTTCAGCCCAACATCTTACCTAAATTTCTCCTCTTCTAGTTTGAAGTCATTCCCCTTTCCTATCGCTATTAGACTATGTAAACAGTCCTTCCCCCTCCTGCTTATAAGCTCCCTTAAAGTACTGGAAGGCTGCAAAGAGGTCTCTCTGGAGCCTTCTCCAAGCTAACCAAGCCCAACTCACTCAACCTGGACACCCTCAATTCCCTCCATTAAGAATCTTGCCACAGATTGTCTTTATCAGACTAGAGTCACAGTTTCAAAGCACTGTAAAGTCCATTAAATGACAGAGATTTTCTTTTTATTAATTTGAATTAAGCAATGAATCAGCAGTTTGACATAGTATAATATAAAGGTCTGCTCAGTAATAGCTTTAACATTTATCTAAAAATACTATAGAAGGTCTCATGGCTTTGATGTGCTCCTAAAACATCATTAGTTATGTTTACATACTAGTTAAAAAGGCTGATGTAACTGAACTCTAATACACTATTAGAGGGAAAAAAATGGAAAAAGTACCACCACATCACAGAGGAGAAAACACAAGATATGCAGTCATGGAAGGTTTTTTGCCCTCCTCACTGCTTGGAGGGAAACCCCCTCATTATAATCACTCTGTGGGTTATCTGAAGTGTATGGTTAGTATCACAACATGGTTCTAATCAAAGCAGTTGGAATTAAATTTGTATTTGTGCAAGTGCAAACTGTACCTTAGAGTTAGCATAAAAACAAAATATTTCCTTTCCCTTGAGAAGCAGTGTCTAACAGCTAGAGAGTGACATGCAAACTGGGGTTAGTGCACAGCAAAGAGAATTTTAATTCTGCCTCGGTGGCCAGATTTGGGGCTCTTTTCAGTGTTAGCATATGGAAGGCCAAACACATTGTTCAAATATATAAATCACAATGAGTGAACACAGACCCATCAGCAAGACTATCCTGGAGTTCAGCCTCAGGCATATGAATGATTGCATGCCAAATTAAATATCAGATCATGGGAAAAGTGCCCTCAATAAAAACACTAAGAGAATACTTAACATTATACATTCTACTGATTAAGGTGAATCCAACACTTGATCAGTAGCCAAAACCAAACCTTCCATTTGCCTGAACAACTACTACTCCTGATGTATTATAGCACTATATATCGTCCTGGGGTAAACGCCTTGTGCCTGTCCAATAATTTATGTGAGGACTGAACAAGTATGCAGCTCCACTCTTGCACAGACATGCAATGCAGGAAAACCAGTTCATACAGAAGACTATCAAATCGGTTTCTGCTCCATCTGGAAGAAATGCTGCCCCCTGCCTAACAGACAGCACAGATGAAAGCAGGACAGCAGCAGTGATGTGACAGGAGGCTGTTGAGCATCAGTAACAAAAGCATCTATTTGAAAACAAATTTCATGCTATTCAAAAACAAATAAAAATAAATAACTCTACAGCATGCATTCAAGATAAAACTAAATTGTAAAATCATTCTTCTCAGTTTAATGCTTTCCTAAAAACTGACAGGTCTTGTTGGGTAATGCACACTATGAGTGTTTGCCAGGAGAGACGGGCTGTCTAAATTAGCACGTCTGTCATCCTCAGCCACTGCGTCACTCAGTGAACATTGATCACATATCAACAAAGCCATTTCCTCCCTGGAGAGTACCTTCATTTAAAAGTACAAGGATAGTAACAGTTTCTCCGGATTTCCTGCAAAATGCTATAAAGCTCAAACATCTTGAAAGCTTAGAAAATGATGTTACTACTGTTATTTGCAGAAAAGTAAAAGCATCAGTGAAAAAGATGAGATTTAAATAAGCTATTAAAACGGTCCCAATATGTTCAGCTATTTTAGTGCTAAGAACTGATTTAATAAGATTTTTCTATGATCTCTTCCACAATACAAATTCAAATGTAACTGCTAAGTCCAAACTTAGCCATTTTGTCTCTCTTCCAGAATTACAAGCTACTAACTGCATGACTTAATTGATATTTACTGCTGAATCCCATACTGCAGCATACTTTATTATACCGTGGCAATACTGAATCAAAACAGTTATGAGAGTTCATATGGCACACGGTGCTGGACTAGAGAAAAGAAAATGACAGAATTATCCTGACTTCTAAAATTGTATCTCACTTGGAAGCCACAGAACATCAAGGATGTACACCTAATATCACTAACAGATCAATATTTACCTGAAATTACTTTCACCTGCAAAATACAATGGGCACATTAATACATTTGATTATTTTGTAAGAATTGGTTGCACTCATACAGCAATGTTTGATTTTGGAGTGGAACGAAGAGCAGTAGAGCAGAACACTTATGGGAGAGATGTGAAGCCGGTGTGTGAGCTCCACAAAGGCAGATTTATTCACAAGCACTGGGAAAAATCATTCAAAGCTCTACTGGTAGCTTTGCTCCCTCGCTTACTCAGTACGTGTAACGAGTCAGATCTTATTGCCTTTCAGTGCCTATGGAAACTGCCAAGCCTATTCTTGCCTCCATTTCTCTAGACAAAAAAAAAAGGAACTGCTTTAACCTCCATCAGCAGGATATTCACAGTGTGTGGGAAAAGCTTGGTCCAAACCACAGCTTTTAGACAGCATGAACCCAAAACCACCTGGTTAGTAATGCACACTTTTACAGGATGGGAATCATTGTCCAAATGACTGTGAATGAGATTCAGGCTTGGGTTACTCATTTGCAGTAAGTGCGTGGGGAATGGTAGAGTCGCTTTGTGCTGTCTCATGCGGTAAATTAGGCTGTCCCCTAAAAACAAGAGGAGTGCATACAAATCAGAATAAGAAAAACACCAACATCTCTTAAAACATGTCCAGTCTTGCAGAGATATTTTTGTGAAATGTTCTACGGAAGTTTAAGGAGCTTCAAGTCAAATTGCAGATTAATAAGGTATTTGATTTTTACTGTGCTTAAAAACTGAACTACTTGGACATACCTACCCTGCATTTACAATTATAATGACCACGTTTGGAGGTGGATTTTATAAAAATGCATCCCACTATTTAAGTACTTTATTTTGCATGTTATTTGAGAATTTGGGATTTGTTTATGTTTAAGGATTTGGGTGTTTCACAAAATACAAATAGATTACTATGTCTGCAGTTCACTATTTGGCTATATTCAATTCATTATACCATAACTTTCTGTACTGAATTTATTCCTGCTTAGAAGAACAAAACACTCCCATGTAGACTTAGCAGACAACAGATGTCATTAACACTTTTTCTGCTTGTGTTTTAGAAGAAAATCACTTATTTTCTATATTATCAAAATCTGCTGAAGACATACAAAACATTCCAAGAATTCAGTCTTGCATAACAACAATTGCTTCTAGTTCACAATGCAACATAAGCAGGGGGCTCACTGAATTGCCTATACTCATAAACACAATGAGCAATGAGGTCGTACACCTGCCACATACACTTTTTACTCAAGACACTGAATAAGAACTTTAATATGGGAACTGTCATAAAAACAAGCTCAATGCCTTACTAAGAAAAAATATTAGTTTTCCAATATTATGGATCATTTCTATATGTTCTGATTTTCTTTTCCATCAAGTCACTGCTCTTCTTCCATTGCATTATCAAGTATTTTCTTCTCATCTTCAATTTACTTACATGTGTTTATTCCAGCTTTTCTTTATGTTTTATGCCAATATTTCCTAGATCACACTCCTCATGACAGAAATTGATATTTTAACCTATAAAACCAGGCTTTTACAGCTTGTGATTTCTGATGCACAGACTAAAAGCATGGAAGTGGCAAATAAAATTTAATAGGATACAACTGAAATACTGACATAGTGTTTTATTTGCTTTCTTACTGCCTATTGTGACTATGGCAAAGCAAGGTTAAAAACATAAATTATTAAATCTGAATTTATATGTATGCAAGCTGAATGACCACATTCCTGTACCTACATGTTTCAGTGTGCTGTTTTCTTAAGCCTCCATGTTATATTTAGTCCAGGACCTCTTCATTTAGCTAACTCTGTCAAATGGCCCTCAACAGCAAAAAAGCCTGCACATTATGAAAGCTGTCCAGGCTGGCTTGTCCTGAGTCATCTTTGAAGTCTACTTGGAAAACAGAGTTTGAGTCATCTTCTATTATATCGCAGAATGAATAGAGAATTCTTCCAAATCCTTCACTTCCACAATTAAGTAGTGCTAACATTTTGTACCTCAAGCTTTTCCAAATTCTTAAGATTTACCCATTCCACTATATCCCAGTGATCAGTTCAGTAGGTAATTTGTTTTAATACGTATTGTGAAAATGAAATAATTTAAATACAAATGAATTTCAATTACACCAGAAAAATCGCTTTCAACACAGACAGACTTTAAGAGAGGTTTACAACCTGTTCATTAAAACTAGATTTTAAGTGGCACCAGTTCAAGATTCAATGCTATTTATCATAATTACAAAATAAACCCCCACAGACCACCTCAAGTTATTAATTAGCTCCAACTGCAGTATGTAAATCCCTAATGCAGACATAAATGCGTGATTTGAAACTCGAATTTGGCCTCTCAAATATTTTTGGAGTACTGAATTGCAATCATTTATTCTAAGAACCAAAAAGAGCCATGGAAAGCTGTTATCGCTTCACCGAGAAAAACTAGTTTAGCTTCAGCTTATGAGAAGAATGAAGTAATGGAACTGTTTAGAATACGGGTTTAGATATTCCAAAGACATACCATGCAATGGTATTCAGTTCAAGTAATCTGAAAGTATAATTTGGGATGGTGATTTTTTCTTTTGCTCTGAAGCTGCTACATCTTTGAAAGGCATTCCTGCACATATCAACTTCTCCTTTTTTACTGAAGTACTTCTCACAAAAATAGCTCACCTAATAGTTTCTCCTAGTGTTACACAGTAGCGGGAAATTACCCCACTTACTACAGATTAAGCCTTATTTTGCAGAGGCAGAAGGAAATCAAAAGCACCACCAATCCAAACAGAGAAAGATTACTACATCCAATTTTACATACAGAACTGAACAACTGAAAAAATAAGATCATGTAATTCAATCCTCTGATACGTGTTATTTCATTGAATTTGCTGGGACCATGCCCCTGATTAATGTCAATCTTTGTAAGACAAACCATGGTACAACTTGGAGAAGCCTTGATGCCTTCTGGAAGAGCTCCAGAGGAGCAAGCTCTGTTCTCCTGTAATCAGATGCCCAAGGTCAGAGTAGCTGCCAGGCAAAAAGGAAAGAAGCCGCACTACTAAAACTGAAACCCACAATTAAACCAGAATCTCCTCTGTTCTTACAGGACTGAATACTTTCCCTTTCATATTTGTGCAAGTCTCCTACAAAATAAAACACATTGCGCCATCTTGTTATTCTACAGAGAGCAATGAGCCATCTTTGTTATCCACACACACACCAAAAATGTAATTTTTTAATGTGATGTACACAACCATTTTCCTAAATGAAATTTCAAAAACCTTAAATCACTCAAAATGTAGTATTTTCCTTTTTTTTTCAGTAAATTAAATAATGTCTATAAAGAATGGGGGATAAACCACAAAGAATCACGTCACAGACTTTCTGTGATTGCAAGATCAATGACAGATGGTTTCTGCTAATTTCCTATGTTTATTTTTAGTCCTAAAAGAAAACAGTAACTACCATTATTGTAACCATAACACAATCTTCCCACATCTAGTCCCACTGAAAGCAGGAATCAACTATGCATTGGACGAACAAGTCCTAAAAACAAGGAAATAAAAAAATCAAGCCATTATTCAGCACGCATGCCATAAACCTTACCCAGCCCAAACATTTCCTACACCACCTATAAATTTCTCTGGCAATTTTAACTCTGTTCTCCCCAGCTTTCCAATTTCTAAATACATTCTCTAACAAATTGCTATCACTTCTCAGAACAGTAGTAGTACAGATCTTCTAAAAGAGTTTCAATAAAGAAGGACAAAAAAGGTGACTTGAACAAAAAAGAACATCACACACTGTATTATGTCAATTCAGTGCTGATTAAGTTCTGCGGTGAAGCAGCTTATATTTACCCAAGTGCATCAGAAATTAAGCAGAATAGCCTCCAGTGTTCAAAATAGTGTGCACATTCTATCATGCACAGAAGCTACATAAAAACAGCAAAATGCAACAACTGCAAGTTGTACCAGTGCCAAATCAGAATTCAATTCAAAACAAACGCTACTTTTTTTTTTAGATTTACATGACATCTTTCTCAAAACTGTATCATTCAAAAGGCTTTTAAGGAAATATTCTTCAGATTGTCATGACATTTTCAACCACATCCACGTTTCAAACACTCTCTTCTAACACGTCATGATCAACTAGAAATAAATGCCTGAGATTTCATACTAAAATGGCACCTGTTGTTAGAGAAGGGAATTAAATGTAAGCATTCCCTAAAAACAGAATCCTCGCATTCTCTGACAATTCTGAAATGTTGCATAGAGCACAATAAGATTTAAGGCCTTCAGTATCAACATTGCTCTGTAATATGTTACATCCCAAAGTGAAAGACAAATTTGGAGTAAAACAAAGAGATGACGACAACATCTTAAAGAAAAGACCACTTTTGTATTAGTTTTAGATGAGCCTTTCAGTAACATCTTACAGTTGAAATCAAAACCTTTATTAACTTCATCCCTCTTTCAAGTGATGGTGATCAGTCACAGCAGGTTTACTACTTTGGGTTTGGATTTCTCCCTCATACACTGCATGCTCAGCAAAACTCTCCATTTGTAAGGACCCCAACTTTTTACAAGAGATCAATACAGCTGATCTCAAAAGCAATCTTGAATAATAAACCATTTTCAAGAAAAAGCAATTTAAATTGGAACACAGACGGCAGCTACAAATACAGAGATCTGACAACAGGATTATCAACTATTGCAAGAACGAAAGCTTTCTAACATCAAGGATCAGTTTTTCCTGCAAGTGAGTTCAATTTCTCTTGTACAATTGTTTGTTTCATAGTCCTCTATTAAGCCTCCATTTCCTTCTGACAGTATATCCACTATCTTTATTTTGTCAGTAGGGCAGCAATGATGAGGAAAAAGTGGGACTGCAACCTGCCTCTGTAAGGCAGTTTCTATCACAGACACACTATAGAAAGACAGCCGTGAATTAAGAGCATGGGTGTCCAGCCTTTTAGCTTGCCTGGGCCACACTGAGTAAAGAGGAATTGCCTTGGACTGACAAAGGTTGCTCCAAAAGTATTTATTTCCATGGAAACTACAAAGAGCACAACACCACTATTTGACAGAGCAAAGTCTCAGCTCCAAAACAAGATAGTCTCCAAGACAACACAGTCACCACCATTAGCTCTGCACTTTTGCCAGTGATGAACAAGAGTTGCATGCAACAGTAATAAAAATTTTGCACCTGCAGTGGTGACTTGCTGTCATTGTCACCACTGATGCAAGCACCACCCACAGCCTTACTGTGCTCCTATCCACTGCTTGGTCTCCATCAGTGTTCAGCAAGCATCAGTGAGTGTCAATGGGTGCCATTTATTTCTGAATGGAGGAATTCAATTTGCTCCATACACACTTCCATGTAGGACAATATTGCGTCAGACTGCCCCACTGCTGCCATTTGTGACACAGCAACAAAATGTAACAGCATACTGGTGGGAAGCATCAACTTGTACTGCCATACCACCAATGTCTGCCTCTGACACTGTGGGCCAATATAATAAAACAGGAGACATTACTTTTGGAGTAGCCTTCATAAAATACATAATATACTTCATTTATACAAATAACAAAACTTTTTTTTTTTTAAATTAAAAAAAGAAAGCAACAGAACTACAAAACTAGTGGGAGATGTGACTCTGTTTTTGCAAAACCAATGCATCAGTGTTTGTTCTGATGTCAGTGGCAGCAATTTTTACTGAGTTCTCAGTGTTCATCAGAGATTATTGATGAAATTTTGCTCTTCCTGTGCTTCATCCCCAAAAACAGTTATTCACAAATGTGTGTATTGCCAAAAAGCGATGACATGAATAAGGTGTGATTGAGAAGTGAGGAATGTTTTTCTCTGCAAAGATAGGACTTATAAAAGTGAAAAGACATGGTCAAATTTTTGAGTTGAATACCTGATTGCAACTCTATACACTCCATTTGAGAATTCCCAAGTATTTATGTTAAATGAAAATGGAGTTGCAAGTACACAAAAAAAAGGATGAATTCTTATTGCAATCTTGAAACCTGTACTCAAATTCCTTTATCAGAATGGAAAGCAGGGCTGCACATTTTTTGCTGTTCACAGGACTGCACTTAGCCAATGAATTAAAACACATCCAATTATTTGCTATAGCTTGAGCTGGCACTGCACTGCATTCTCCTTTTGCCCTGGTTTCAGCTCAGACTGCATTAATAGAGTACCAGTTGGCTGTTGGTGAGCAGTGTGTGCACTGCTGGGACTGGGCTGAGCCATTCGGCCAGGCAGAATCAGAGTGGCAGTGGGGCAGATGGTGTGGGGCAGGGGCTGGGCCAAAGTGCCAGCTGTGACAGGATGCACGAGGGCCACAGGTTGGAGATGCCCGAATTAGAGCTTAACCCAATTTCAGAAACATTCAGAAGGCTTCCTGATTATTTTAATTGGAGAAACACCTTTCATTGAGCTTGGCCAGCCTCACCTAAAGCTCTGGAATGGTAGACACTTAGAAGCTGAAGCATTACAAGTTAATTAAAATAAAATGATTACAAGATTAGCAAAAATGAAAAGGCAAACTAACACAGCAGGTACTCACATTACTCTGACAGAAATCCTCTTCTGTCATTTTAACATGCCCAAAGGCTGCAAAGCCAGTAGCTGGCTTAGATCTCGTAGTTCCTCCAGCAGCCAACTCCTCCAGTTGACTCTCATCCAGAGGTGCAGGCAAATATTCCTGGCTCCCAGGTCACTTAACCTAATCCCAGCTTGTCCAGCCCAATGTTGGCTGGTGACAGTCACTGACATGCTACCACTGGATACATGGGTTCCTTTTCACTCAGCCTTCCCCGATTCCTGATGCTGGCTTGTACTCTCACAGCCCACAGAGACGGCCCGATCAGAGCTCCATCTCCAAGGATGGACTACCGTGGCTCCCTTGCCTGGGCTGTGACTGGGCTTCTTGGCACGTGTAAGTGGAAACCAGTGCTTTGTCATGCAACCTAACATAACCCACTTCTGCATCCACTCACAAGGGAGCCTTTCACTCTTCGAAAACAACCCATGTATCTCATTTTATTTTTTAATGGGGAAGCAAACGCTGGGTTTACATTACTTTATAGTACAAGTTAATAGTGTAATGATCATGTCTACACACAGTGTTGGAGCTGACATCTCAGTCATCCTTTCTCCAAGGCTCCTCCAACAATGCTCCAATTGTGTCCCTTAAGGAATTTTAGTGCCCTTACTGCTGAACTCTTCTGAAAGCTTTTACACAGAATATAATCAACAAGTAGTATTAACAGTACCTGTATTGAGTGTATCTTATTATCTTTTATTCATTTCAAAATATCCATAGAGCACACACAAAAACTTCAATACTGAGGGCAAAGTTACAGTACATGGAGTTTTAACTACAGTGATTTGTCCCATTCTTAGCTTTATGTGTTTAAGAAATCAGTGAATAACTATTTAATGCAATAATACACCCCCTTTAAATATTCTGCATTTGACAGAGAACTCGGTTAATATGCTCTCCAAACACTGATTTTAATCCCTCAAACACCACAAAGGAAACTATTCAATATAGTTTTGTCCCATAACTCATGAGTGAAAGCTATCATTGCCATTCATAATCATTTCCTTGAAGTCTACATCATCATAAAATATTTATGACAGTTAACTGTTTTGAAATAATGTATGTACTTTTATTCACCTTATTTCAATGATGAGAGACCTCACAGCAAGGATGGAATAACAATATGGAAACTAACCATCCAATTCAACTGAACACAATTGATTGAAGTCTTATTACTTCCATATGCAAGAGGAAAGTAAAGCCAACTGCACTCCTCCATTTTTGGCATTCTCAGTATGCATCGCATCCAGAAAAAAATGAATTTCACTTTTCATTTTTATTTATACTGCAAACTGGTATCAGACACACAGACTTTACTTGACTATTTAGGAAATGCATCTAACTACATTTTAAAAAGCAAGGTCTTTATTATGCCTAAAGTGATACTCCTCTTGAAAAAGCTGTTGTGTTTTGTAAATTTTATTCTAGCCTCTTTTTCAATATAGATTTTCTTAACAGTTATCAAAAATTGTGGCCAGGATATTAAAATCTTCAAGAATGGGTACAAAGAGTAATGATAACATAGTTGTATGACAGATTCAAGTCAGCCAATTTATATAAAAGAAACTCGCTACAGATAAACTCAATATAAAGTTATATTTCTACTTATTCTGAAGTAGTATGTGTGATAAATTAACTAATATTTCTCAGGAAGAAAATCTTCACTTTCTAGAAAACATGAATATAAGATTAATACTTACTATCATTAAAATAATATACGCTTTCAGTATGGACCAAAAGAAACAGCAATGTATTAAGGATTTAGAACTTCATTTTCTAAGAAAGTCATAGTTGTCAAGATATGTCCGTTGCATGAAAAACAACCCTAGGTGGATCAATTAGGTGAGTACCTCTCTTAGTGGAGAACTGAGGAGATAAAATACTCATTTTGTAGTTCCAGCAGTACATTGACTATCCCAGGCAATTAATCTTCCAGTAATATTTAGTTTTCATCTCAACTTCTTTTTCCTCTCCCACACACATGCTTTCCTCTTCTATTCTACTAAGTTATGAGATTTCTGCCTGAATTAAAATGATTTTCCCCAGAACTGTTGATAATAACACACAAGACACTAAAAGACATGCTCCATTGATTTTGTTTCACATTTTCATATCAATTTAAGAGAAATCACCACTTTCAAGACTCATGGACTCTACTAGTCCTATTTTAACCAGCAAGGTCACCTATAAAAGGGATATGGAACAGTGGTCAAATACTAACTATTTTGAAAGTTTATAAATATTTAGTTGCTCATGGAAAGAAAATTTTCATAGAAGAAGAAAAGTGAATTACCTTCACAGTAATGTTAAAATTAATAAAATTACTCTTTAAAAAAAAATTGTTTCACATATCGTAAGAAATTTAAATTTTCTGACACCTGTTACATTCTGAGACCAATTAACTCCAGTCTTTTCTGTGAAAGGGGAAAAGGGAAAGAAAAAAAATCTAATTCCTAAGCTTCAACTACTGTCCATATGGATTATTATTTGTGTGAACTTTAGAATCACCTTTCTCTCTAATCACTGTGATTTTACTTCTCTGAGAACAGAGTAATCAGAAAATAGTAATCTGACAGCGATGGACACAATTAGTTTAGGTTTTTCTAGAAACCTGTATCACTGACACACACGGGAAGGAAATTTAGTTAATGGGAAAACCTACATGAAATTTCAGATATATAACATGGTAGAAAACTCAAAAGGACTTCTGTTAAAGCCTGGTGCTCTAGACAGTTGATACTGATGCATGCCTCAAACTTTCAAAGCCATTCTGTGCAGACAAGCTCAACAGATGTATGGAAATCACCAAATCTCTACCAGAACCACTTTTGTAGACTGCATTCCCAATAAGGTCTCCAAACACTACATTTAACACCATACTGTACTTTACTGGATTTTGACGCTTTTTCTGTTTCTAATTTCCACATTCCTAGAAAGAATTTCAAGAAGTTATAAGGACAGGACATGAGAAAAGTGAGAAAAACACATTAAAAGTATATCATAGAAAATAGTTTTCCTTTGCATCCGACAGTACATATTCCCTGCTATTCACTGAAAGTTAAGTTTTCTAGTTTAGCAGCTGCAAAGCACAATGCATGGTAACTATATGGCTTATCATCTTCTAGATAAAGTAATGCAAGCAACAACAAAACTGAAATTAAAATATTACAGAAACTAATTTAAAAAATATGAAAACCTCAATTTTTAATGTAGTAACACATGTATAGGTGAACATATTCAGACACTTAATAAAGAAATTAATCTGTTTACCTGAACTGTGGAACTGATTTCAGACGCAAATCCTCCTGTCAAGGGAGCCTCATGGCTAATCAGCAACCGCCCGGTCTTCACTACTGACTGAAAAGGAAAAACAAACCCCAAAATGCAATCAAATTACAGTTCTAGTGATTTCTTTCACGTGTTGTGTGTTAAATATACAAATTGTGTGATATAATTAGCAGTATTTGGATGTAGCTACTTTTTCTCTCTTGCAATTTCAATGAAACAGTGAATCACCCCAAAGATCTAAACTAAATAACTAATAGACACATTTTTACATTTATTACAGTATTGTCATTCACTACAGAAGTGGTAATAGCATCTATCCTATTTAAAACAAATATGAAGAATAGTTTCCGTTGAATTTATCCTATCAATGTAAACTGTAACAGGAAAATAAGATTTCAGTTAGAGCTCGGACTCAGATAGAGCTCAGCTCAGATTCTGAAAACACTGAGAAGCTTACATGCAAAAAAATCCTTCAGTGATATATAAATCTGCCTCATCAGAGCCAATCTAAACCCATAAATCACAACTATTCAATAAGTACAGCTATTAAATATATATATAAATGTGTATGTTTAGCAAGAAAACAATTGTGCGGCGCTTCTTATTCAAGTTTTACTCGGCAATTAAAAGCAACATTTTTTACTTTCAAATCTCAATGCTTGTGCAGTTTTTGTGTGACTCATTTCAGAAACAGCTACATAGTACAATATATACAGAATGTGACATAAACTACTTTTAATCAAAAAGAAATTGTATTTATGCTGAAACATAACAATTAAAGCAGAACACTTTAATCTGATTAGAGTATAAAACTTCAATACACTCAAATATCTTGAAGTTTATTGCAACTACATAAATAGGTAAAATGCCTAGGGTTCAAAAAAAATATTAGAAATACAGCAGCAAGCCTCATTTTTCATAATAAACGCTTTACCATTTATAAGGTGCATAAAAAAAAACTAAGAGATTCTGGAGAGGCAGATTAGGGAAAAAAGTCATCAGAAGAACGTATTTATAATTATTTCAGTGTCAGTTACAGTGAGATTGTAAAGATAATTATCCAGTGTACTGTCAGCGTATCATTAGTCATTAAGTGGGAAAGCCCAGGACAGTGCTAGCTATCAGGTCAATCTTTCTTAATGCTGCGATCTTCAGTCTACACCAGTACATTGTCCTGTAGGGTACCTCCATGCCCCACAAACAGAATATTCAGAATACATTCTATTCTATTAAATATTCCAGAATTTAATAGGATATTCAATAGAATACATAAATGCTGTATCTTAGCAACACAATTTTCATTCTAATGACAGTACTTTCCAAACCCTTTCACTTTCCTAAAATGTCAGACTGGCCCTCGGTAGCTCTTCCACAGAGCTGCCAGCAGGTGACAGGCCCATATGCAATCCAAAATGTATCATGCACTGTTTCTGAAACCTCCACTAGATTCAGATCGAAGCAAGACAGGAAAAGGCAGCTCAATAGCTGGAAAGAAATCCATAGCTTGGTAGGCTGTTTTCTTGTATTTCTGAGACCTGCACTGGAAACTCATATCTAAAGACCAAAGATATTAACTGCACTACAAATCTGTCAAATATACCAAAACAACAGCTCAACAAACAAAATTTACACTCCGGATTAAATCTTATATGATAAAACTGATAGGATTAGTCAATTTAAGATAGTCTCTTTTTTGGAGAATCCTCTTATTTTAAACAGTGGTATTTATTCCTTTGCATATATTTGTTCTGAGAAATACACAGCTTGAAACATTACAAGCTATTATTAAAATTACAGGTTTCATCTTTCAGAACATATTAATGTGAAACATAGACACTGTTGGAAAACATGTAAGAAAATCTGCATGGGACCAAACCAGTATTCCAGCAGTTTATTATCATGAGTCCAAAACTGAGATCATTGGATGTTTAGAAAAGGATAAGAATAGGGAATTTCTCAGCCTTCAACTATTTTTACATTCTTGGTTCAGTATGTTATCTTTTATTAACAACTTTTCTCTCATGAAAGAGTCTGCTCTCAAATAGAACTTCTGAAAACAAACAACAGCACATTTTTTAAAATCCCTTCTCCTTTGAAAAGAACTGTATTTTTACATATTTTCCCAAGGGCTTAAAAACATTTGTTGCCTTTGTTAATTTGTTAACAGTGAACACACAGACATGATCACCAAGCTTCTCAGCCCAACTAAAAAGTACCCAGATGGCAACCAGGCTAGCAAGGCATGAGTGCACTTGGTACCCAACTCAGCTTGTTCCTGGCAGGCATGGATATCTGCACTATATTGTGCCATGCAGAAATACCTTAAAAATTCTTCTAAATATTAAAAGAGAAACAAAATGAGCACAGTTTGATCACAAAGTAGCCCTGAATTTTAAAGAAGGATGCAAGTACTGCAATTCATGAATCTTAAGGGCTCTACTGTATTAATTTTTGCAGGAAGTTTAGCACTTGTTCCGAAACTACAGTGTGTCTTTCAGAAAAACATGCAATGTTAATTACGGCATTTTCAGTGTTTGCAAATGCATCACAGCTATTGCTAAGTTGTTCCAGCGACTCTCATCGCTAAAATTTTGCACTATATTTCTAAACTAATTTGGCTGACTTAACTTAAAGCTGCAGGTTCTTATTTTTCTTCTGTTTCCTAGATTGAGAAGTTATCTGTTATCAGATCTCCGCTCCCCACATGAATATGTTCAGACTGGGATCAAATCATCTCCTGACCACCCTTTTGCTGAACAAACAGACAGAAGTTTAAATCTTTCATCATGCAGCACATTTCCAATTCATCACTTCATCATTCTTACAATCCTTTCCTGAATCAGCTCCAGTTTACAGTGTCCTACACCCATCTAGAATCAGCATTCCATCCTTTTTCAGAACACTGCCAAATGCAGAGATAAATGTAACCTTGGTCCTGTAGTTCTTGGATGCAGAAGGTCTTTGGGTCAAAGCACAACTGCACAAATCCAGATTCAACTGACTGTGATTCCCTGTTCCTGGGAAAGAGGTGGGGTTTTTGGGAGTTGTGCTATTTTTCAGTTGTTTTTGTTTTTGTTTTGTTTTTTGTTATGCTTTGATTTGTTTGTTTTTTGGTGGTGGTGGGATTTTTTTTGCTTGTTTCTCTTTAACAAAGGATTGCTGGCTGCAAGAAGGATGGAATATAGTCTGCACTCCTTATTTCAAGATGTAAAATAATATTGGAATATGTTGAAAAATATAATGTATGTCTGCATTCAGCTCTGTCAGTAAACACAAACACTAACTCTTCACTGGTAACTGAGTTTCTATTCCTCCGACTGTTTCCTAGCTCTACATTTTTATTTATTTATTTATTTTTAATCAGTAATAAAGTGTTTAAAATGTTTTGCATATCTTTGATAGAAATTTTAAACAGGTTACACAGTCCACTCTGCAAGTCCTCAGTGACTTTGCTATTCTCTTTGATTAAACTGTATGGCAGGGAAAGGCAGCGTTCAGTCAGGGCATTACTAACGCCTTACTTCTCAACTAAATAAATTGTTTTTGAGCACCTATAAAAGAAGTCAACTTTTAACTGTTGATCATACATTTTTAAGCTAGTTTTCCCTACTTGCTTTATTCATAGCTAATTTATTCATAGTTTTATAGATCATTCCTTTTAAATGATTTAGTACATGATTTGTTTGCGAAGGGTGGGGGTTTTTTGTTTGTTTAGTTGATTGGTTTTTTTTGTTTTGTTTTGTCTTCTTAGTTTGTTTTAAATGAAGAAGTTCCATAAGATATCAGTAATTAATAAACTACTGGTTGAAAGGTACAACAAACAATATGGGTCTCTATATGCCCTCTTCATTTTTATTATGACATTGTTATCTCTATCAAAGATGATAGTGCTACATAGTAATAACTGCAACAGGTGTAATTTTTTCTTACATTGCCATGTAAAAACTTTTTTCAACTATATAGTTTAGAAGAAAGCTGTAATCTATGATTTTTATTTAAAAAAAATAAATAAAAATAAAGCTTTTCCTTTTTCCTGCATTGATTATGTTCTGGAATGGCTAAGTTAAATAATTTCTACATTTTCTACATTTTCATACGGAATTTTAATCCTATTTCCTAGAAGCAAGGTAGCTAAGAAGTTAAAGGGAAAACTTTCAAACTAATAGCAAGCTATAGAACACAGAGGACATGAATTGTTAATATTGTTTGCAGATATCAATGTTCTTCTATAAAGTATTAATTTCATTTTAAAATTGAACTACAAAATGTTACTGCCTGTCACATCATGAGTCAAGCATTCAATCTCTAAGGTAACCAAAACCCAACATTTGCAGTCCAAATATTTTATCAGACTGCCACTAGCAGCTCTGTCTGCAGCACAGTAGACATGACTAATGGGGTCCTCACTCTTCAAACTGAATCCAAAATAAAAATGGCATTAAAAAGGATAAAAATCGCTGAAGAAAACAGTGGTTAAATTGGCACAATGTAATAAATTAACTACCATAGAGTTTTGTCACCTTTTAAAGAGGCAGGTACTTGGAGTGCTGGTTTGGTTTTTTGTTTTTTTTTTCATTTGGATTAGCTAGAGAAATAGATGATTTTTCTAGGAATGAAGTATTTTGTCCCCTTAAACCCAGACACTTTTTGTATTCACAGGAAGGCCTGACTCAATTTCCCCAGCAGATCTCTATCTTTCAAAAAACCCAGCCGTTACCCTCAGTCCTACCTCAGCAGGAGATCCAAATATTTTAATTGCAGCTCATGTAAAGGACTTTAAAAAAACACATCTCCAAAGAATACGACGTGGCTTTGGAGACTGACACTGATACAAAATGCTTCTTCTTTACATCTATAACCATAAGTTGTTGCTGGCTGATCTCTAAAATAAAAAGACATACTTCTGAAGGTGCTAAGCGTATCTGTAGACATTTCGTATCTTAAATTAAATGGAACTGGGAGCTTTTGCTTATTAGCTTTAGTAGCAGTTCACTGAAGAAAGTGAGAAGCAGCATCTGGTTATTCAGAGAGCAGGGGCCTCAGCCATTCCACATTTTCACAGCCAAGCTGATGTAAGCCTGGCTGCACTCAGATGGGGGGGCTTCTACTCGGCGTTCTACCCTGGCATTTCCTGAAGCACCTATAGGGCCGTGAAGCAAGCCAGTTTCAGGAGATAATCTGCTTTACCCTGCAGCATTGTACAGTCAGCAGATATAGCAAGCACTGGCACAGAGATAGGGCAGATCCACGTCACCTCCTTCAGAAGCTTCCAGCACATTTCAGCAGCGCTTCCCTCACCGAGGCCGTCAGCAACAGCCATGCATGAGCTGCCACTCCACTGTTACCTGTGCTGTACTTGGACAATGGAGGATAGGGCTTTCAATGGAGAAGAGGGCTTTTAAGAGTTCAAGGCTTTCAACTACTAAATTAACTCCAAAACAACTAATATTGAATACAGTTTTTTCACCCCAATTTGCTTGTCAGATCTGTTTCACATTGGTGTAGGACACAGCAATGACAAGTGAGGTTTTGTCAGAGATGGCAGTGCGATTCCCCAACCACCCTCTGTGCCTTTGCCAGACTCTGACTTTTAGGCTGCAGCTGAAGCTTTACTGAACAGTTGCCCAATGTTTTTGCAGTGAAGCAGCTTTGCGAATTATTTTCAATCTCCCTCACTGCACTCTTCATCCAAGAGTTTCCATAATCATTTTTCTGCTCAGTTCCCAATTTGTCATTTTGATTACTTTCTCCTCTTTCACAGGTTCTTATGACAGAATAAAATAATACACATCTGGTGTTTCCAAATGCTTTGAAATCTAAGTGCTGACATTACCAGCAATGTTCTGGGCCCTTACTTATGGGAAAGCAGACTTAAATCAAAATGAGTTTGATAGCCAACACTATTACCCCTATACATGGTAACAGCACTATTTTCACTGTAGTCAGCTGCTTTCTTTACATGGCAACTGCCCTTAGAGAAATTATTAAAGCTAGAATTATGTTATAAATGTCTGTTATTGCAACACACTGGCATGTTGCCTATTCCTGTGAAAAGAAAATCTTCCATCTCTTAGAGAAATTATTTTGGAGGTCACCTTCCCCTTTGAAGTTCTGCATACTTTTGATCTTACTCCTCACGAACTATAAAGAATTCCTGCATAATTAGAAAATTAGCTTTCCAAAATAGTTTTCAATGAAGCTGGCAAAAGTATCAAAATATTCTATTGTTGATGAACATGTATGCAAACTACGATAAAACCAACATAAAAATCCCACTAATAGATATGCCTTTACTGAAAACTAGTCAGAACATGGAAGCTTAAAATAAATTAATAAATCTGTGACAAAGTTTCCATAAATGCCTTGAAAAATATTTTTCCATTTTAGACCAGCTTTAATGAATATGTGTCTAGAAAACCTGAGGGAGGCCACATTCCCCAGATCCAATTAGTTCTACTTTCCTTTCTATGTTTCAATAACAAATGAAATTGCATAGCTGTATTTGTGGAGCTGAATATCATAAGCATCATAGGCATAGAAATAAGATCTCAGATTTCTATTTAGCATTTCCCAGAGAGAAACGTGCCACATAACCTGCCAGATGAATCACTGTGGATTATATTTATTATGCATGTGCAGATTGGTAGCATGACACTAAGACCAGGGCATCCCTGATTCAAGGAACTGTCACTGTATGTGACATATTAACAATCTTAACAAATGCAGTAATTATGTTCCCAATTCCCAAAGCCATACCTAAAGAAGGAATGAAAGGGAATAGAAAGTGCCCTAGAAAACCTGGACGTATAAGAGCCCTCTAACTTACTGATGGTCACGATTCAGTTTGTAAATCATAGCTACAAGCTGCACTAATGAACTACCTGCTCCCAGAAGTATTTAAAGCTAAAAATTGTATACATTTTTTTAACAGCTCCAAAAATAACTATTATCATTAAATGACAGGAAATTCAGAGAATGACAGAATGCCTTGTGTTAGAAGGGACATTAAAGATCATTTAGTTACAACCCCGTGAGATCAGGCTTTTCAGGGCCCTATCCAACCTGGTATTGAATGTCTCCAGGGCTGGGGCATCCACAGTTTCTCTGGGCAGCTGTGCCAGTGCTTCACTGCACTCTGAGTAAAGATTTTTCTTCCTAACATCTGATCTAAATTTCCCCTATTAATCTAAAAGAAAATAACAAATGGTCCAGTTTTGAATGGTACTAAATTTCCAGAGATCAAAATAAGATCTACTACGTTATGATATCTATATTACATTACAAAGTTAATTGAAACTCATTTATCAGTAAACCTGAAGATGCAAAGACAAATAAATTATGTGAAAAAATACTATTTTGTCAAATACAGCAGCCCAAAGTATGAATAAGATTTTTTAACTGTTGGTAATGAGACAGTTGAGCATACGTGCAAGTGGTTAAGATTTGTAAGGCTGGTGTAAGCATGTAGCAGAATAATAAAGCAGAGAATTCTAGCTGAGCACAGGTAGCAATGCTGGTAGATCAAATGATAAAACTACTTGGAAAAGGAAAAATGAAATTCATATTTCATCATTAAGAAAGGTGATTGGAGAGAAAATAAGTCTTTTCAAACAATAAGATGAAAAAAAGAAAAACCACAAAATTCTGTAATAGGTGAGTATGCAGATTAACAGCCAGTGAGCACAAAAGAAAATCTGATTTCTTTTTTTTTTTTTTTTAAACTTTAAACAGATTGCTAAAACATTATCAGTCATTTTAAATGACCCACAACAGCAGAGTAGAAATCCTTGTCTTCCTGCTAATACTTAAACAACACAGAGGCTTTTAATCCATTACCACCTGCTCGTGTGGTTCATTCGGCAGCTTTCCAACCCAGGGGGCTGGTAGCCACATGCTGCAGGTACCACAGCAACTGCTGCTGTCATCAGCCAGGACCAGGCAGAGCTCAGAGACACTGCCAGCCACCCCAGAATGGAACGAAACACAGTAAGAAATTTATATGGCAAGGACAGTGGCTCCAACAGGCAATTTATATGTTAAGGGGAAGCAGTCCATTAGCTTCCCAGACTGAAAAGAATGTGAAGATGAATGGATATGGATCCTGATTTGCAACAGGAAAAAAAAAAAAAAAAAAACAAAAAAAACAGAATACGGTCCTTAAAAGCATAGAATATTAGCAAGAAACAACAGTGCAGGAGAGGAAGGAACTGAGAACAGCCCTGTGCCACTGTTAATCACTGAATGCAGCCTGATATTGCTTAGTGTCTTCTTTCAGGAGACAGGTAAGAAAAATGTAAAATCCACAATGTTCAAATAATTCCTTCTAAAAATCCAAGCATCCTCAAACTGTTATATTGAGATGATAAGACCAATCACCACACCAACATATGAAGACAAAAAGGAAACAATGTCAGGTGATAAGATGGGCATGAATACCATCTGAAATATAATAAAGTGTATCTTTAAGCTAATCATGCCAGTTAGAACGTACTAATATATATAACCCAACTAATCAAATGTGAAGATTCAGAACTAGGCAAAGGGAGGTCTTTTTTTTTTTTTCCAATCAAAAACCAGAACAAGAAACACTGCGTTGTTTTTCACCAGAAACTTGGCATCCCATGAAAATGACTCTTCTTCATCAAGGAAGCAGACTCTGTGCAAGTTCTTAAGTTGATTCCCACCCACACAATCTGTCTAACAAAGGCTCCTAAGATTCTTGCAAACAACCCACACATCTTATCAATTACTCCTGTGATGGAATAAATAGCTGGAATAACTGGAATAAATAACTGAAAGTTGAAATGATGTTTCTCATCCCAAGACTAAAGATATTTTTAAAAGGTTGTTCTAGGTATTCGAACTTCCTTAGATCCAGAGTTTGGCTGAAATAATGAAGCCAGTCCTGAGTCAGAGTTCTGTAGTTGCCATACCTTCACAAAACATCTTCGATGCAGAAAAACAAAACAGTACATTTCTAGCCAGCAATAAACATCTGTGAAGATGTCTTCCAAGTGTTGTGAAAAAACAAAAAATAAACCAAAAAAACAAAACAAAACAAAACAATCACTGATATTCCTCAGACAGATCAGCAGCAGGGTCTTTCAAGTAATAAAAAAAGAATCACATAAGACCAACAGCCTGTATACTAAGTCTGAAAGGTAGTGCATTTTACAATGTGAATAACCATTCTGGAAAGCTACGTTACAATTCTAAAAATGTAAAATTCCATGAGAAGCAGAAGCTCCAGCACCTGCCTCATCTCAATTCCTGAAATGAACCCAGTTCTGAGTCACATAAATTCACACAACTCATCACAGGACAAACCAATCTGTTTCATGGCAGCTGCTGAACCCACTCACAGCTAGGAATCATTGGATTTAGCATCTGAATTACTAATATGGACTACATGGGAAGCATGAGGTAATAAAATGGAAAAATCTGAGCTAAGTAATCACTAAATAATATACAAAAAATGTTAAGTAGACCAAGATGGCAAGTAGATGTCTGAAAATTCACCTGCACTATCTTTGACCCCTTTCAAAAGTAATAATAGTCTAGTCTAATAGATGTGATTACTATTTGAAAGACACACCGTCTAAGAATGTTGTGCCAAATACCTTGCAAAACTGTTTTTAAAAATCACTATTACTGTTGATAACATTCTTCTGAATATTTTTTTTCCTGTATTACCTCCTCTTTAAATTTATTTTTCTAAAGCAACAACGCACTCCTTTTCCCTTTTTATTCTTGCAGTGTTCTTTTTTTTCCCCGTTATCTTTTCTGCTCATTGTGCCCTCTCAATCAAAGCTGTCTAAGCAACCCTCATTTCATCAGTCTCCTTTCTTTATCAGTCACAAACTCTGACCTAGTTCAACTAATGGAAAAATGAATAGTCATTTTCAAAGTATAGTTATATTCATTTTCAGCCTGTTAGCCAAGGAAATGATGGTTCTGTGAGCTGGTTTGATTTTCTTCTATTTGTTAGTCTCCTGATAACCACACTGTAGCCAAATGCAAGTCTTAAAGATTAAGGATAAAGCCTTAAAGGTCCTGCAAGTTTGGTAAAATTCAGTCTGTCTGGGTAAATGAGATAAGTAGCCCTTCTAATTCAGTATACTAAAACAAAAGATGCTCTTAGTACTATTTTTCCCACAGCTCTTCCAACAACCAATAAGCATCAAATTGTTTTCAATGCTACCTTTTGTCCAGACAGCCATTTAGAAAGACAATCTACCAAGGTAAATGAGAAATATAAAATGTTGGAGGGTAGGAAATATGAAACGTAACTCTATAAGAAAACAGTTTTCATTATTTATGCAATAATTCATTTTCATTCTGTTCTCCAAAGGAAAAAAGTAAATTCATTTTTATACCTTCTTGGGATTGCATGGAAAGAGGAAAGATGTTAAGGCCAAATCCAAAGCCCATGAACTATCTCAGAATTCTCCGATTTTTTTTTCCAAGCCTCCATTTCATTGAACAATTCTAGAACATGTGTGTTTGTAATTAACATGTGATTATTGTTCAGTAATATGCTTGTAACTTTTTTATTCAAATTTCCATTAAAACAACATGAAATGCAAAACAATAGTTGACTTCTATTTGAAAACAACTCTGATGCTTTTATTACAATAGCTTTAGATTGATCTTCTTGATGTGTCTTGCTAAATCCAGTAATTTGGATTTTATCTTTCTCTTCTAGAGGAGTGACTGCAGCCACAACACTTTCAATAAAGGTAAAACAACATCAGCAACTATGAAGTCTACCTATAGACCAAACCAGTCATTATAAACACCTTGTCCTGATAAGCCTAAAATTCATGAAAGTGACAACAGGAAAAACAGCCTGTTACACATGTTTCCATTGTACAGACCACCATAGCATCAAAATGAGTCTGCAGCATGAACAAATTACAAAGCATTGTTTTATAAATGAGTGTATAAATCCTCAAAGAACCAACTCTTCAGTTTCTCTCAACAAAATTCAACACAATACACAGATATTAGCATTATTACTTAGAGCAAGAGCCCAGAAGGCCTGATGAAACCTTTACACGTTTACCAAACTAGAAGATAGCTGTCATCTTTGCAATGACAGAATAACTAATCAAAGCTTGTAAATCCACTTCAGCATTGAGAATATTGCCAAATAATGGAGTATTTGTTCCCTTGTTTCTTCTTACTACATATAGTTGACATATCTGAGACAGTGTTAATCTAAACACTGAAGTGTGATAATCTCAGGCTGTCACACCAAGAGTTTTCTCCCAACTCACTAAGGCAGCGTTTATATTATGTGGTAGATAAGATTCAGACAAAAAACCAAGAGCTTGGCTTAGGAACCCATACAAGCACTAATGAGCTCTTACTGACTGAAGCTTTGATTTCCTGATGTAATGCTCTTGAATAATATACATGCCAAGACAGAAATCAATTCTGTATCACTGTAATCTGCAATGCCTGCAGAGAACTCCTCATACTCAACATCTGTCGGTGGAAGAACCAGAGAGAAAACATTAAGTACAAGATCCCTAGGAATACCAATGAGTTGTGTCAGTGGAAGAAACAGAACTATCAAACTTGTCAACTGAACAAAACAATATAGACTGTTATGTCAGTTCATTGCTACAAACGGTGGCACACCATAATGCTCTCATTAAATTTCACCAAGACCCTTTTAGTTACATGCTTCCAAGCAAGCAGGATTCCTTCTTGGAGAGTAATAATTAGCAGCATTGTAGATGTTCTCTCCATATTCCTGTTCCAAATGATTGCACTTTCTTACAGTGTCGATAAGCAAAGACTTTCTTAAAAATGGCACAAATGTTCCAAAATCCCAAATGAGCTTCACAGAATGGCAAAATGTTCCAAAATCCCAATGAGCTTCACAGAAGCTCATTTAACTTCTGCTCAATAGCAACATGTTTGTTCTTTGAAGCTCCAATATTGCAGAAAGTTTTTGACATGCAAGCATATCACGAGTTTCTGTATTTCTCAGGTATAGTCTCTGTATACAATATCGATTTTAGATAGAGCTGCTTAGCCTTTGTTGACACCTTTTTTTTTCACAGAGGAATCAGTTAAGTAGATGTTAAACAGCTAGCATACAGCATCCAGAAAAAGAGGTTTGAGGTACTAAGTGGTTATATTGTAATGCCTTGAAAAAGTTTTAAAGATCTAAATCTTTAAAAGCTACTTAAAGCACAAGGATAGGAACTTGCATTTGCATTAATGACACACAAAAAAGGACAGATGAGTAGATATTTTATAAGAAGTAAAACCACAGCACAGTTAAATGACTTGCCAAATATACTTAGTGTGTAGCATAAGGACTTCTCACTAAGGCACTTGACTGATGCAAATCCATCCCCTCTCCTCTATATCCCTTCATTTCTAACAATAATAATTTATAAAAGCTTTGAGTCTCTCAACATACATAAATTTAGATTGTTCAGAGTGTTTTCTTCATTTAAAGAATGCATATTGCGAAAGCTTCAACACTTCCCCACAACAGCAATTATCACACTTGGTGCTTTGTTGAGTAAATGGTTTGCTCAATCACGTTGCTTCTGGAATAAATTTAGGTAATGAAGTAAAGATGAAAGTAATAAAGAATACGGGAGGGAGAGGAAATGTGAGTCTTGCCTTCAACTTCTGCCTCACCGAAAAAAATATCTCTTGGTATTTTATTATAGTGCATTAAAAATACAAGTCAGTAAGCTCCTTAACACAGATGCTTTAAAGAAAGAAAAGATATGATATTTTTAAAAAAGGAACAATGATCAAACAAACAAAAATACAGCACACAGATAAATTTATCTTATGTAAAAAGTTAATTTCAACATGAAAATAAGTCTGTGTCTGAAATGAAAAAGATTCCATTTATTATCATTGCAATTACTTTTCTGAGTTTAATTTCAGTTACCAAATAATTGCCCTGATAAAATGTCTAAATTTCAACATTTTAGTACTGTAAACAAATGTAATTAGGTAAAGCAAACAAGATCTTTAAAGTTTAACTACAAAAAAGCTTTATCAACCACAATGATCCATTTTAAATCTGGACTTCTATATCCCCTTCATATATATTAACAATTTCAATATATATTTTGATCTTTAAGGTTCCTTTCAACTCAAACCACTAAGACCTTTCAGCAGAAAGGACAGTTTGCACTAGATGTATTACTCTGATGGATTTGTTTTCTTTTATAGAAAAACAAAACACTCTTAATGTCAACAAAACATTGAAGTAGGTAACTAGAAATTAATCGTTCTTAAAGACCAACATTTGTCGCCATCATATTGCAGACAATTCAACACTTACAAAAAGAAAGTTAAAAGTCAGGACTGCCCAACTGATTTCTTGATTTATTTACTAGACTTCTCCACTCTACCTCTATTTTCCCTGCAGGGAGGAGCAGACGAGAATCTCACCTTCTACATTTATTGTTATTTATTAAAGAGGAATCTTTTTTAAAAAAAGAATTAAAAAAAAAAAATCCCAAACTTTGGCTTTCACTGCTAAAATAATGAACCAGTTTATTGGCAAGTGGGAAATAGAAAGTCATTTACTCTAAATTCAAAGTAACTTCAAATTTTCAGTAAAGCCATTTATAAGCCCTTTTTCTGTAAATCTTCCAAACACAGCACTATGGGGAACTTTAGAATATAGGTAACATGTCAGTAAGTGCACCACTAATGTTGGAGATAATAATACAGTATAGACTGGTACTCTGTGGTAATCTTTGACCACACGTAAAAAGAGTGGTTTTACAGTTTTGTCATTTGCAGACCATGTAACTTTTACTAAAAATAGATGTGGCTTTTTTTTTTTTTTTTTTTTAGTTGGATGTAGAAATCATAATGCAAACAGCAAGAGCATTATTTATACTGTAATCAATTCATAATTATAACTTACTTATACTGTATTTATATTGGTTATAAATTGCCACTTACTGTTTTTCTCATCTGGAAAGTTTGATTAGCAGTCCCTGTAAACAATAACTTTCAAGGTAGGAGACATCAACCAAAGCATTGTTCTGACTGATGTCATGCTGCATTGCTGGTCTAAGTAATGTGACTATTATGTAGACAGTATATTGTTCCGACATTTGAGTACCTCACATATGGTTCAAGTGGAAAAAAATAGACTAAATCACAAAATCTGAAAATGACATTATTGCAAGTATTCTGTAATGCTGGCACTCTTTCCTCTTGATGAATTTAGGCCAAATTAATGAAATCTCTGCATATTGCCTGTTTTTAAGAAGCAATAAGGATTACTGTATAACAGGTGAGTTACAGACCAATGTGCTGTATAGCAATGACACCTATCAATGCTCTGCTGTCACACAGGCAAAATATTTCAAAAGCAAAAAGGGACAAGTTGATTGGTGTATTGTTATATGTGCTACTATATATGAAAATTCCAGTTAAATATTCTCCTTACTGTAGCTACTGAAATGTCCGCTAAACCATTTAAATAGTGCAATTCTACATTTCTGAAACATACACTTCAGTTTACGGTTATTTAAATTTAAATAACTTATTAACATATTAAATTCTTACAGCATGTCAGAGCCTTCCAGCCTTCCAAAGATCCATAACAAGACAATTTGATACAGTCAAGTACATAGGGCAACAATTGTTTTCTATCATCATGAGGAAGTTTGATAGTCAAACATTTGGGATTTTATGCATAAAGATTGATGCTTATGAGTTCTGCAAGGAAATAGTTAAGTAAGCTCAAAAATGTCACAAGAGACTCCGGGGCTTTTAGTAGTAACAGGGATTTTTAGTTCTTCTTGAAGGCATATGACAACAAGTGCATTAAATGAGCATTTTTACAGAGATCTGAACTGGTTTTTGTTTTTGTTTTTTCTACTACAGACATGGTAACTTCCATGAAATACACCTTAAGTTATGAGACCTGGAATATTTTAATTGTACTGGTAGTAATTTCTTAGAAGAACAAGTTACCATAAAATATACTGAATTCTTTTAGAAGAAATCCTTTGATTTTGGTATGTGAAGTTGGGTAGCACACCAAAATTGAAAGCAGTCCAAAAATGCAGGCTCTTCAGCTCAAAACAAAGGCATAAGAGAAGGAAAAATGTTTCTCCAGCTCAACATTATCAGCAGTGGAAACTAACAGCATAATGACAAGTGTAATCAATACATCTCTCCAACCAGAGTTTAGCCTGTCATCTTACCAGCTAGAACTCTAAGAGCTTTAGTAAACCTTAACAGTTAACAATTATCTTAATATAAAATCAAAGATATTTTCATTTGGAAATCTCTGCAGTCTATCTAGTACAATTATGATCAGTGCTGATTGCCTCCATAGAAAGCTAATCAATATTGACTGTCAAAAGAAAAATACTTACAGTAAACCAAATATAATGCATTATGCTATTACACTGTAATTTCTGTAAAAAGCAGACTGAATCATCAAATTACCTTAAAAGTTCCAGAAGTATTGCAGAAATACTTTATCCCAGATAGTTCAGCTTTATGTTTAATAATGCACAAATAGTAAGAATCTGTAATATCCGAATCCTCAAAAAGTAGTTTAGAAAAAGTAGCTGGCTCAACTGAGTGATAATAACAGGATAAATAACTGCAGACATTTAAAGGAAGGCGATACTGTAGAGAAGTAATAATTATCTCCATGGAAGAATGATTCATATGTGATTGCTATTGTGGAACTTAATCCCAACATCCATTAGAATTCAATCAGCATCTATAGAAAAAACACACACACACAGGAGCTATAAAATACCTTCTAACTATACACTAAGCATCATTACTCATTTACTTGCTAAGCCCCTTTAAATTTGAAGCTTGTAATACAGAACGTGGGCAAAAGTGAAAAGGTCTCACAAGCAGTTCATGGACCACATTATCAACGCAATGTTCAATGTTAGCAGTCACAACATGCCTCAATCCTTTTCTCTATTCAAGGGGGTTATGCGGTTTGTTTTTTTGTTTGCTTGTTTTTAAATAAGTTGATTCCTATTCTAGTACCATTAGTCAATACATATATGAAAGTTAGGCATGAATTTTATATTGGAAGGGAGAAAAGAGTAGAGCTATACAAGTATCTCAACTTTGAGGCTCTTGCTTGAAACAGTAACTACAAGGTTTCCATTTTAAGCTTTCCTGAAATACAGAAGAGCAAAAGATGTGAATAATTCATTTATAAATGGCTCTATATATTCTCACTATTCAGAAATGACTCCTTGAAGGCATGGTTCCAGAGTTCATCTTTTCTCAGCCAAACAATAGCCTACAATGTGCTCTCAATCAAAGTACAAGTCAACCAAAAGAAACAAGTTTGTCATGGAAACAGTGACAAACTCAACTGTCATCACATAAATAATACAATTTTAATCGCACTTTATAGGCATGAGCATCCATTTAGTAAGAAATCTGAGGAGCAACAAGTAAAATGGTAAAATACCAAGAATAGATGGCCAAGAAATACAAATTTGATCCCAGGATACCTGCATTATAATTATGCAGTCCAGTGCCTGCAGCATGTAGTTTAAATAAATAACTAAATAAATAAATCAGGCTTGCTGATCCTGATTTTCCTTTATTTACATTCCAGTTTGATGAAGTAAACATAAAGGGATGTGAAGAACAAGCTAGAGGACCAGCAGATCATTAAATCGGCTGGGCTGATAAGATGAAAAGAACCAGGAATCCACTGTTAGCAATTATTCAATCACTCTGATGACAGTGACTGACAAAAATACTACCTGAACACCAAGGTGAAAGCTTAAATGAATACTGCAGCAAGTCACTCCCATCAAATACTCCTGGTGGAAAGCATGCTCACAGTTTCCTCCAATCCACTCCATGGTGCTGGATTACCCGCAAGCTCCCACTGCTGCTGCTTTCACTTTTGCTCAAATTTCTCTTTCCAGTGAGTACAGATGTCTTTTTTCAGACTGCTAAGCATTTATGTTGACCTGATGGGAGGTCTGCAAAAACTTTTCAATAAAACAGCGAAGCAACCCCAAGTGCCCAGAAGAACATAAAGCCCTTCTCTTTTCCGTAGAATACTGCCCTATGAAAACCAATTTCACAGTTGCCATCCGTTGATAATGTCAATCCATAAACTAATTTTCTGCAAAGACAACATATTTTTTCTGCAAAATGCACAAAGTTGTATCGCTTTACACAAGCTCTCAACAACCACAGGTCTTTTAAACTGCAGTTCAGTCTACAGTGCCTTCATTACTAAGTCATAAAGGAATAACTCAGCATTTCCTCCCATTACGGTAGGAATGGTTCAGAGACCGTTAGGATATGACTAACTTGGAAATAAATGCAAATCTTCATTGCTATGCATAAGAAATGCTTGCCTTCTAAATAATACATAAGTACAAAAAAGTGCAGTTAAAAATTTGCACTTCAAAAGTGAAATTTACCGAACAATTCAGTTCTAATCTATTCAAAGTTTAAATAACATTCTCGGTTCAATACAGGGTGAATAAAATATAGAAACTCTTACAGTCCCTTAGGAGTATTTAACTCTGAGCTAGATTTCCTACTTCCAGTAACACAGGCATTCCAGTACCAAAAAAAAAACAACACTACCACCACAGAATTTTACCCCAAGTGTGACCAGTGAAGCAGTGGGAGGCGTGCCATTGCCTCTTTAATCAATACCACACCATCCAACAGCTCCGAGACAAAAATCCACACAGTCTAATTTCTCTAAAGCTTCAAAGCAAATCTGTTAAGCATAATGAAGAAAAAAAAATGTCTGAAAGTACAATTTCTGCAAGGAAGCAAAGTATCTTTAAACAGTTTTGTAGGTTGTAAAGAAACAAATCTCATAGACATTTTATAGATATTTCATATACATTTCGTATTTTGGTTTCTGGAACAGCACTCTTCATGGCAGATTGCTCTTCCAAAAATAATAAGGCAGCTGCTCAGTCAAGCAGTAGTAAAGCATTACCAATCTGTAGAGCAACCAGCCTCTTTGTTTTAGCTTCGCTGAGTCTGGAAGCCTACATGCCATGCAACAGCTGGGGAGGCAGCAGAGCAGAGTCAAGGCAGAGCTGTGGTTAGCATGTGCTGAGAAGCACCCTGACTTCATGAGTTTGCATTTCCAGTTGAATGTATAAAGGGGAGAGATCACTGCTGACCCCAGCTCCTTCATACACGAGTTAAAGACACAAAAGTAGGACTCTGATGTTCGAATAAGCACAGGGAACACCCAGTACAGTAAGAAAGAAAGCAAAAAGAATGTGATCACTCCTGTAAGGACAGCATTAAAAGGAATAGATCCTTCTCGTCTTCATTTCAGAACACTATTCATTATTAAAAGGGTGCAAAGGCATACAAATTTATCTGGCAGATTCAACTAGTGACATTTCCACTGTGATTCGAATTTTCTGAGAAGCTAAGTCTGTGTTTATGTGATCATGTCATCCAAGCATGCTAGCTCAAACCTATTTCTAAACCAGAAAATAAAAGTGACACATTAAGAAATACCACTGTCATCAAAGGCAAGTGAAAAGTCAAAATCATTCCAAAAAAATAATAATAATAATAATAAAAAAGTTTATCTGGAACTAAATTAAAAAAATTCAGAAAATATATCACTTCAGGAATTAGTTTTCTAAGCACATGAGAACTCAGAAGTGAAGTTTAGAAAAGGCATCACATCAGCCTTTCATGGCACTGAACATCTCAAACAGAGCCACAGAAGTCATAACTTCAGCTGTTTGAAATTTGTTCAAAATGACAAATTCTGATTACACACAGACAACTATGGGACATACTGCATTTTATGCAGTTTGACTTTGTTTCACCTGTTTGCATCTCTGTGAAAAGCAATAGAGAAAGTATTTCCTGCATCTCTTTTAAGTTGCCAACATGTAAAAATCAATTATTTCTCTTGATCCAGAGAGAGAATGTTACTCCTCAAGAATGCTATGGAATCTTGGAACAAGCTACATCAGTTTTCAAGGGCTAGGAACTCTATCCATTGCCTTTATGTAAAAAAGCACCATCACTTCTCAAGAATCTTTCCCAAGTTAAACAGCAATGAAGCCTTATATAAAGAAATTGTATTTATACACATGCACATAGATTCTTTATCTTAGCAAGGAGATCATTTTAAACCGGCCAAAAACCTGAATCCCTTCTGTCAGCAGTAAGTATCATCTCTCAGATTAATAATGAAGGTAGGATTTATCCTTCCTGACTTCAAACTTCATCGAGGCCTCCTTGATTTTTTATTTTTTCTTAAACCCAAGACATTTCTACAGGAGACTATTTCACCCCACAATAGGCTGCTGAAATAGCTGAGATGAACGACTCTCAGGAGATATCTTTCTTGATTAACTCTATGAGCTATTGTCACTAGTTCAGATTTCAATACTCTCATCTCCTTCTCACGCAGATGACAAATGTTAACCTATTTCAAAATTAAAAATAATATCAGAACCTTGAAAATGCAAAGAAAATATCAGTAAAAATTTGGCTTAAATTCTTATTTATGTTTCCTTATACTTATCCATGTTGTATTTATGTTTCACTCAGGGCTATATGTTTATAAACATGCTCAGAGGAGCGGTGTAAAGTATAAACAGCACTTTAATTTGGCTAAAAAGAGACCTCTGGTGGCAGTTGCAAAGTATAGCTACTCAAAGTTTCAAGAAATACATATTTTGGTAACAAAACTTTCAGTTTTTTATATAGAAAGTATACAAAGCTGTTATATTCCCAGTAAAAATTTTGATACATTCCTGCTCATCTCCAAAGCAGCAACCACCTCAGTCCATCCATGCTCATTCCAATGCTACGGTTGTCAAATCAGTCTTAAAAATGCATCTATTTTCAGTTAAGTAAAGTATTTCATTCCTGCTTATTCCCTGAGACACACCATGAAGGCTCATTAATTTTGTTTAAGAAAATTACATAGATTAGGAAAATCCAGTAAAATATTTCAATATAAAAACATAACATTTCTTGGATATGCATAAGAATAAAATAAACCTGCAGATTAAAACATGTTAGACAAGCAAATGTAGAACACTTACACAAAATTCAGTTCCTTTATTATAGCCTAGTGACTTGACCCAGAGAAAACACTGGTCCCTTAGAAGTCTGTGCCAAAGTTTTGGCTCATGATTAGTAATAAGAATATAGCCTACAAGAAGTTACATAAGCTTCCTGCCTTCTAGAAAGAGGCAGCAGAAAGGAGAATATGGAAATGTTAAGGGCTGTATGAACAAAGTGCGAGTGGAAATATGTGCATAGGAACTGGAAGCAGCAAACCAGGGACTGAATTAACAACCTGTACTGAGAACAAAGTACACCACTCCTCACAATAAAACAGAGATGTGTTTTTACACTAAAACACAAAGTCTGATAAGCCCCCAGTACAGACTGCTCATCAGCAAAAGATTCTGCATGCCAGCATAGCAGAATGGCACCCAGGTTGCAGCTTATCACACACACCATCCTTTTCCTCAGCATCCACCATGAGAAAGATCATAAATAAATTTCAAACACATACATAATGTGAGAAAAAACAAAAACTATGATTTATAGAGGCTGACACAAGTCAGACTCAAACAAAAGACAGGCGTGTAGCTACCAATTACTTGATTGTTGGTTGGACAGGAGCAAGACCAATTTTGTTATGAGTCCCCAAACAGGACTTAAGCAGTCCTATGAGCAGCTCAGGACTTACTCTAGCATCACCAAATTTTCTGATGCTCTCTCATCCTTGGTGATGGCATCTCAAGAAGGGAATAACTGAAGTACAGCAAGTCTTGATCCTGGAAATGACCTTGAAAGCCACTGCCATTTACAACTGCTCTAAGGGGTTTCTCTTGGAATGAAGCAACAGCAAGCAGCTATAGCTATCATTTCCATCTTTCTGCTTATGTTAGATACTACCTACCTTAAAAGCTGCACAGGGTACAATTGAAGTTTAAAACTTGCAGCATTGCATAGTACCAAATACAAACTACTGATTATTTCCAGCTGAACAAGCAGACAAGATAGATAGAAAGAGATAATTTAACATTTCTCTCACTAGACAGGCCAGCCTGCACACATACTAACATAAAAGCAATGCTGAAAACATTTACTATCAGATACTTGTTATAATGTAGGAATTACCCAACCAACATGCACTATACCTCAAGAAAAAACTCACTTTAAATTCTTAACAGTAAACTTGTTAAAAAATCTAAAGCAACATTTGTCTGTTCCATCTTTTTTATTTATGTTACAATTACTTTAAAAGATCATTAGGATGGAAAACAAGCTGAAGATCTGCATAAAGTATCTATCTAATTCTGAAACACAGATTTGCAAACTGTTGTAGAACTACAGCTCTGTGCTTCCTATGCACAACCAGATTTCTTTCCTGACTGCATTTCAGCGCAGATCCAATCCAATGAAACAGAACTTAACTGCTCTTTCAGAGAGATGCTTTGATTTCACAGCATGACAGCTCAAGTTTTTTAAAAAGGGAAAAAACACTAAACATTTTGGTTTTCATTTATCCACAAGGGCTTCTAAAGGATTTAGTAGAAATGACTGAAATAGTGGTAGAAGTTTCTCTTCATATTGGTCATGACAACTCATTTCATTTTTTACACATAGAAAGCACATCCAAGTAATATAAAGTACACTGAAAACAAACACTGGAAACACTTCAACTGAAAATCAAACTTTTAAGAAGCAAGATATAAATCAATGTTTAAATACGCAACAATTTAGACCTTTAAAAAAAAAAAAACAAACCATAAAATACAAAGTCACTAATATTTAAATTGCTTTTACCAATAGGTTTTAGGGTTCTTTTTTGTTTTTTCTTTTAATTCACATACATCATTGCCTTACCTTGCAAATAGTCTCTGTATCCCAGGGTAAGATGGTCCTCAGATCAATAACTTCACAGGACACTCCTAGCTTTTCCTGAGCCATCACTGCAACTTCTTTGATCACGTGTACCTGAAAAAGCAATGTATTATTACAAGTATTATTACAAGTAAACGTTTCATTTCTGTTTAAAATGTTCTAAATTACACATACTAAATACATATAATGATTTAACGTTACCCGTTTTTTTACCAGAAAATGTTTTATTTAGTAACTTCATCAGTATTTATTTCTCACTTCATTCTTCTAATTTACTCCTTACACTATTCTTTGCATTTCAGTGTTACTTCAAGAAAGGAAAAACAAATTTCAGTGAAGGATCACTGAAAACAAAAACGCTACTTGCTAGAAAAGTATCATTCACTGAGCAGTATCAGGCCTCAATATTCTATAATTCCAGTCAGTTTGGGTTTTAGGATAAGATTTTTCTCAAGGCTGTACCTAAACCAAGATCCAAATATCAGTGATGCATTTTAATACAGAATTTCCTGACATGATGTTGTCAATAAATTCTGGTGTAGTCCTCATTGTCAGAGGGTTGGAATGTTTCATAATGCAGGTTTGG
Organism: Lagopus muta; assembly: GCF_023343835.1. Taxonomy (NCBI): domain Eukaryota; kingdom Metazoa; phylum Chordata; class Aves; order Galliformes; family Phasianidae; genus Lagopus; species Lagopus muta. The sequence goes on along the minus strand of NC_064434.1, from coordinate 31,827,420 downwards.
ACTGAGGTATCTCCCTTGAGCAATTGCTAGGCACAGTTCAGGAGATGGAAGCCAAGGACCAGCCCCAACAAGAAGTTTTGATGAGGTCACCTCGGTCAGGGAGACAACAGCATTTAATAATATGGACACGGTGAGATGGCGTTAACTGCCATCTTTAAAGGGCTGTAGTCAGTGTTACACAGAGCAAAAATCTACACTGAAACAAGATGATTAAAGATTTAACATGAATCTGCATTACACAAATAGGAATAGCTAAACATCAGAGGACTGCTTAAAAGATAAATCACAATACAAGTATTGTAACGGTAAAAAGAAATAACTTGCAGTATTTTTGTTTAAACTTCTAATGCATCAGCAGCTGCAATGGTTAGAGATTTCAGTGTAACACATGGGATGTTTTTGCCATTTCTATGATGCATAAGTGAAAATATTTGCCTAGTTCACAAGGCATAAGGATTAGTTAATGACCGTAAAACATTGAGTACAACTGGAGGGGAACTAAAAGCCATTACTGCCCTTCATTAGTATAACTCAAGAAAGCACACATCAGGTAACCTCACTAGGGCAGCAGCTGCCAAGCAACTATCTAGCATACAAAATGCATGAGAAGAAACCTCTTAGTATGTGTGACCACTCTCTGTCTATTGAAATGGATTTGCTGGTTCCACTGTACATGTAGCTATCAAGTTCCAAGTTATGCACACGCTCACAACAAAAACTCACTTGCAGAATTCTGATACAAAACATGCCGTATTTTTGGCTTACATGCTAAGTACGAACCTCTATCTCTACACAGAGATACACTCAACAGTTCTTGTACAAAGCAACACTGCACATCCTTCATGTGATGCACATGCATGTACTTCTGCCCAGAAATCCTGAAAGAGGGAGAAGTTCTATGTAACAGTCCCTCATTCTGCATTATACAGCCACACCCATGGTTAAGTCAGATCCTAAATCCACATTAGGGCTGTATATCAAAACAGCTGCCTGTCTCAACACTCGGCTTACATTTCGCAAGCTCTAAAGCACAGTTCTTTGAAAAGATGTCATTCCTAGTCTACTCCATGCAACTGTAGGATGTTACTTTAATTGCTTTCGACAGCTTTACCAATAGCCAATATTTTAGTGATCTTTAATATAATATCTTTATATTATATATATATAATATCTTTATGGTTTCATTATATCTTTATTTATCATTTCTTTATTTATTTATCATATCTGTATTTATCATTTCAGTTTTGGGGAGCCTGATGAATATTGAGATTCCATCCAAATGGAGCAGGCAGGAAAAATGTGCACTCACTTTCAAAAGGGAACAAGGATAAAAGTCCAAATTGTTTTCTGCTGGAGAAACAAGCACAAGTAAAGATATCGAAGTAGTCTTTAATAACAACTAGTGGGAATAATCATAGCTATAAAGAAGTTTTCTTGTCCTCTGGCTGCTTGACCTATCACAGGAAAGCAAAGAGGATAACAGATTCCAAACAAAAAGCAAAAAATAACCAGCTCCACAGATCAACACTGTTGTGATGAAATTTACAACACTCCCTCCCTCCAACAGCTACCCAGATACATAATTAAGCCAGGAAAATTGCAGTTTACTAAATTACAGGTTAAAGGCAATTTAAAGATTTTTCTGGTAATTCCAGTCTAGATTGAAATTTGTTTTCTATCATTCTTCAACATGAATGTGTTTGGGTTCTTTGTATGGTTTTGCTCTTACTATTTCTTCTTTTTAATATTTGAACATCTTAACTGGAGACAGGGGGAGCTGAATCATATTCTTGACCAGCTTTGAAAATAAACCATCAGAAACAAATATCTTTCTTTGTATTAATGGTTTTAAATTACCTAAATTCTCTGTATATTTCAATTCTCTGCATAAAGGCAACCCCAGACTGCACTATTTTTAAATTGTGCAGTAAAGATCTATACTTCTCTTTCAACATACTTTTAACTGTCCTTCCCACTGCCTTCCTCGAGAGTCACATCCCACTGTCACATTCTTAAAAGTGTAACTTTCACAACCATACATAAATCATCAACCTCCAGCAGAGGTTCCACACTTCTTCCACATTTTCAGTGTCAGCTTCAACAAAAAATGAGTGAAATCTTACACATTAAAAAGCAGGTTTCATATAAACAGAAATACAGAGAATCATTCATTCAACTATGTACTGATGGAAATACAAAGTTACATACATATATAAAAACAAACATACAAAGTTTATTGGATGGCACTTGAGACTGAGAACGAAGTTCAGCTCCTGGCCCTTAATCTGGGCTCTGATGGACAACAGCAAGTTTCAAAGAATCTTACTGACCTGTGTGCCCCAAGCAACCAGTGTCACATCACTGCCTTGCCGCAGCACCTCAGCTTGAGACAGAGGAATGTTGTAGGGCTCCACAGGAACTTGCTCCACTGAAAAAATAAAAAACTAAACACTGAAAAATAAGCATTAGATTCTTTTCCTAGTCAGTACTATCCCATAAAAACATACACTAAACTTTTTCCTTATCAGTAATGCTATTTAAAGCAATAGACCAAATCACGTTAAGAATTATCCTTTATTTCAGAGGTTTTGCTACAATTAAAAATATTTTAATTATAATGTATTGAATGCATTCACTGTAATGTTTCATTTATTTTGTGTAGCATACAAAAAGGTACACAAATATACCATTGTAGCAGTAGATCCTGCTGCTCACCAAGTCAGTGATATTAACATCAGATTTGGAAATGGACTTTGCCTTAATAGGTTTAAATTAAATTAAACCTATTAAATTAAAACCTATTAACCATTAAATTAATGGTTTAAAATCTCAAGCAAAGACTGCAGTTGATTTGAGTAAACACCAACATAGCCTTGAAACCATACTTCAGTATTCAATGCACTCTCCTGCTATCTACCAAGAATGACACTTCACAGTTTACCAGTGAAGTGGTGGTATGAAAACAGCTTTCAGAATCTGCACAGAAATTGTCAAAGGAACTTCTGACGATAGCAGTTAAGTGACTCAAATATTCAATTCACCAAAAATACATTATCATTAAAGTAACTAGGGAAAAACAAACGAAAAACAAAAAACCCAATAGAATCATAGAATTGCTTAGGTTGGAAATGACCTTCAAGATCATCAAGTGCAACAGCAACCTAAACCATACTACCCTAAATCTAACAACCCTCCGCTAAATCATGTCCCTGAGCACCACATCTAAACAGTTTTTAAACACATCCATGGATGGTGACTCAACCACCTCCCTGGGGAAAAAAGCATTTTGCCTTCACTGTAACTCTGAAGATGGTTCCACTCAAATTAGTACCCAATTAACAATTTTTAGATGGAAACATCTTAGGAAAAATTAAGCATCTTCAGTTTTCTTTCATTCGTACAGCAGATCCGATGCAAGCAGTTCTTTCCTGACTTGTACATTAGGAACATACCTGTTTTTAATAAATCAAGTAGTGAATACCTGAATAGTTTTCTAAAATGTACCTTTTTTTTTTTTTTCTGAGACCAGAGATGGTATACAAACACCAAGTGCTACAGAATCACATAAGGGCTGAGGTAGGAAGAAAGCTCCGGAGATCACTTAGTCCAAGCCCTGTGCTCACAGTCCTCTCTCACCACAAGTGTGTGGTTCAGGCTCAGTAGGGCTTCCAGCACCTCCACAACTTCTCTGGGCAATCTGTCCCAATCTGTTTGGCCACACTCGCAGTAAAAATGTTTTTTCTTAGTTTTATGTCACATATATCTCAGTGTGAATAGGGGCAGTGTAGAAATAGATTCAATATATCCAAATGTAAGCTCTGGCAACTGACATGAATACAGTTTGGAAAACAGGTAGATGTACCAGCAGAAGACCTGGATAGCACACATGATACATAGAGCTCCTCTGTGTAATGGTTTCAGCCATTTAGAAAAATTAAATGCAGCATTCAACTACAAATTACAATTACCTAATTGCTTATTATGGCTAAACCATTCTTGATACTTAAATGCTTGTCAAAAAAAAACTATAAGGGAAGTCTAGATTTGACAGGATTTTATTCAAATGCCTTTACAAATCTCCCTCCTCCACTAACAGTGATATAAAACAGCACATGAAATTATCCTGTGCATGTTCTTGCACAACAATTAACCAAACCAGGACAACAATGTTTATATGCAGAGCACTCCATTCATCTATTACTGAATTTATAAATATTTTAAATCAAGTATTTCAAAACCAGATTTCAAGTAAAGCAATTAACAAAAAGTAGTAATCAGACAAAAAGGACCATCACAGTCTTAAAAGGCTGCACCATCTGTTGCTTTTTTTTTTTTAAAGAGCAGTCTGAAGCACAGAAAGAAAACATATGTTTTCTAATCTTACTGTCTTGTCTCTATAACAACCACTGATGCAAGTCGTATTTATTTCTACAGCACCAATGTCATATATGGTACAATGAAATGAAACTGAAAAGGTCAAAAAACATCAGAGTAGGTTCTCCACAAGATGTCTAAACCTGATAATGTCAAGGTGACTCATCTCCTTTGATTCATAATCATTATGTGCTCTCGACGCTACACACACAGTCTGATAACCACTTATTTATAAATCAGAGCCTCCTTTTTCTTTTTTTTTTCTTTTTTTTTTAAATTCAGATATTTTCTCAGCATCTCTGACATTTAGGTGGACATCACCATGGCACTTGTAATAATGTTATAACTTTGTAAGTTAACCAGCAACAGAATTCTCTCTGCAGATGTTTATTTCTGTATTTAACTTTGGTCTTTTTCTCAGAAATGTTTGCATCTATTTGCTTCTAATTTTATAAAATGCACATGACTATACGTAAATACTTCTGTTCCCATTAAGAATAGCTGGATAAAGACTTTTCCAATGCAAAAGGAAGTAAACCAAGACTAGGAGGAAAGCCATAAGAAGCAATATCCAAGGGCACAAATGTGATCAACAAGAAAATGAAAGAAGTTAGTCACAACTGGTCTTGTCACATGGTGGCACTACAAATTTCAGCCTACATCACTAAACTGATGTTCTTATAAATCTAAGGCAATTTCTCTGGAAATCAGCCCACGAGATAACACAGCAACATCATCAGTAAGTTCTTTCAGAAATTACTGAAGTCTTGTAACAACGCTGCGGTTGGTTACAGACCAACTTACAAACCCAACTAACCACTATTTCAGCACATTTTCACTCAAGATTTCAATCACGTGACTCATCTGAACTCACCAGAAGATCCAGCGATTGTTTCACAGATCAATTCCTCATACATGAAAAGCCCTCAGTAAGCCCTGTGCTCTCAATAGCTGTGTGATATTTTTAATGTGCAGTCATTCATTCCATTATGAAAGTAAATATTTTATTAATACTGCAGTCTGCAGCTGAGAATTTTAAATACCAAAAACAGTGAAAGAAATTGTTGTTTTGAAGACATTTGTTTCACTATTCACAAATAGCTGGTAGACAAAATTATACAACATAGGAATGATGAATGACAATGCCTGTTGCCATAAGTTGCTCACCCAGACACTCCACCAAGCTCTCCATATGCAATTTTCTTTTCCTACACTCACTCATCCAATACAGCTTCACCTGTCCTCAGTAAATAACAACTGCATTGTTACAATTAACACTGATGATACAACATGCACTACCATCTTCAATTTACTGTGTTATTATGTCACGCATAATGATGTCTGCTAAAACTGAACAAAAAGGTCACTATGACTGAAGCAAAGAAAAATAGTAAAGGCAATCACATTTCCTGCCAAACAAAACCAGAATTTAAAGGAGCAGATTTTCTACAGTTTTAGAAATTAAGCATTCAAAAGAAATTTAAAATTTGTAACAACTGTGACTGCAGAAAATCACCTCCTCTGGAAAAATAAAAACAATTCTAGCAATTAATTTTAATATTTAGAATTACCAAAAGAACAGCACTTTCACTTCTGTCAGACTTACACTGCCCTATCCCAATAAAGTCTGTGAAAAACTCCATAAATCAGCCTGCTAACTACAGCCAGTTTATCCTTAAATGATTTAAAGTTTTGTTATTCTAACTACCAAATTCTCACTGTTAGTCTACACACCACTTAAACAGACTCAGTCTTGTTTGTATTTCACCATGCAATTTCATGAGACAATGCCTTTTAGCTCTATTTCTTTTTTTTTTTCTAAACTCAAGACTATACAAAGCATTCCAACACTCACTGAACATGAATCTGACTGTAAATATTCATGTTTGTATGCAAATTCTGAAGTTTTACCTAGTTTTCAGATTTTCTCAACAAACACAAGCCCAAACACAGCTGAAGACAAAATGAGTGCAAATCAAGATTTTTGCTACACTATCAATTTAGCTGTAACTAAGGAAGTACATGGGCAAAAATAAATATTGCTTTACTGGAAAATACAGCACATCCTTACCTGCAGCTCTATATAGTATTTTAGGTTCAAAGAATATGCATGGATTTTTATCCTCTATGCATGACAGCAGCAATCCTTTGGCCTGAAGAGGACTCCTTGGAATAACAATCTGTAAAAATATTTTTAAATAGTTTATTTTGAGTACAAAATTCCTCAACAATACACTGACTGCAAAAACTAAGCAATTATTTGCTTTAAATAAAACTCCATGGCTACTGAGTTGTTACAGAGTTCATTAATATCAGTGCTGCGTCACTAACACACACATCAAGTTTTGAATTTTATTTCATATTTTATTTAATTCATTCTTGAGACTTGAATAGTTTCCTCTTACATCATGTTATAAATACTAATTTATTCTCCTCAGGTAATACTAACCAAAGCTAACATTTTAAGAAGAGCATTTTCAGGTTGAAAGAATAGAAAAAAAAGTCCAATTCAACAAACTATCAAAATGCTACTTTTTTAAAACTAATGTAGATGGATGACAAAAAAAGCAGCTTATCTCAAGTTGTGTAGTTGAACTCCTCATAGGAGGATGGAAGAACTTCAGACTTGGTGCAGTAAAGACTGGAAAAGGAACTTTACTTATGGCAGAAGTTTGAAATCTTGTCATTTTGGAGGCCTGAATAAAGTCTCTAGATGTAATCTGAGCACTCAGAAGGAAAAAATATATATAACTGCTTTGCCAACAGAAGAGTTAATTACAGATGGTCTAAGAGAATATTAATAACAAACATAAAGTCGCCAAAATGTCACAGCTTAAATGAAAACAGAAGCCAAGAGAGCTCAATTTCCTCAGAAATTGAGGAATCAGAACCAGATAAATTACATCCCATGGAATTCAAATCAGACATACACTGGGGGGTCAAGAAAACTAGTAAACATTTTGTAGCTGTGAAGCTATTCAGAACTTCATTTTATAGCTGTGAAGATTCAAAACACAACCTAAATCATCTATCTCATCCAATTAACTCAGTAAGTGAATTTTCTAAGCAAGAGAGAAGCAATCTATTTAAATTCCAACAAAACGTTTGACAACAGACATGAGCAATTTTCAGACTGATGAATGCTGCCAGTGCAGCTCCTTCAGGACCACTTTTAAGACAGACTTTTACCTTACTGATTTATGACGCAAACTCAGAATGCAGAAATGAAAACTATTCAAAAGCTGAGTCACTACCAGTAGAAGGACGATACAAAAAAGATCAGTTCACATTAAAGATGCGACAGACAAAATCAAAGGAAAACTGAATGATACACAGTGGTAAGTCAGCATTTAGAAAGTCAATTTTTGTTACAAATTTAGAACTCATCAGTAGACATTCAGAGAAAGATTTGAATGCATTATTTGCTCAACAGATAACTAGGACACTAGCTTTAAAAGACATAATCGTGTAGTGAAGGAAATATTAGTGTTATTGAAAAAATCACTGCTAGAAATTCAGTTGGAATACTTCATGAGTACATTGTTTTGACAGAAAATGAATCAAAACAGATGCCAAAAAATATCTCCTTGATAGTTTGTTTAGTCTAAGAAGAAACAATGACTAAAGGGAAAACAATTACTCTCTGTACATGAAAGGAAAGATGAATTGAAGATTCAAGTTAGAAAGAAATTTCGGCTGGAAATGGAAAGAAAATTTCTATCTGCAATGGCAAAGATCCTGGCACACTCTTGCAATTGAATAAAGAGAGTCAATACTTAAGACAGAGGAATGCACTAAGACATCTCCTCACAATGGTAGACGAAAGAAACAATGATCCAACAGTGTCCTCCTCACTTCAACAAACTTAAATCTTAAAAGTAATGATTACAGCCTCTCCCCTCAACAACCAAGGTTACACAAACCTTCTTCTGCCACTGAAATCTGAATCTCACCTTTCACTTACCAAAACCAGTGTTAAAACCTTCAGTCAGAAACAAACTACACAGCTTAGTAAGAGGGCAGTTCTGCAAACCATTCTCCCGTGGGACGTTTCCTGTCCTCGCCAACCTGTAAATCATGGCCTTACTTCCCATGCAAAATATGCACAGAAGACAAAGCCTTCACTGAGTTACATTAAATATTCTACTACTAACATATTCATGAGAGTTTCAATTTCAGTAAAGCAGCAATAACTGTTTTAAACATTAACTGCATTAACAAACAGCTTTGCAGAAAAAAACCAAAGATGCAACACTGTTTTCACAAAGATACAAAATTCAAACGAGCACTCCTCCGTGCATCCAAAATTAATATATGGTTCCACCAATTCCATAGAATTTCATGTGTTCTTTAACTGAGAAGGCAGCAATTAACTGTAACAATGTTTTTTAGCGCATTACCCAAGGAGTTTCTGCTTTGGGTTCCTTTAAGCTCTTCACCAACTTCTAATTCCCTACAGTCCCTAAGGCCTCTTCCAAACCCTATGCCCACCACCCACTTTTTCTCAGTAGAACCCGCAAGCCATAAACCAACATATTTGTCCCCATTAATGCATCCTTGCATCTCATCCTTGGTATAGCTAAGATACACACTTTAAGATATTGACCTGGAAGGGTATTTTCCATACACACATTTATACTGAAAAGAAAAAAAAAAAAAAAGAAAAAGGAAAAAAACGAAAAGAAGACGAAATAAAGACAAAAGAAAATGAAATCATCAGGCACAATAAAATAAAATTTTGACTAACTCATTCAGAAGACTAAACTCAGTAGTATTAGACTGCACTGAATTAGAATGGGTTTTAATCAACACAAAATCTCAGCACTTAGTTAGCTAGTTCAATATGAAGATTTGAGATTGACAAACAAGGCCAGCAGATAGACCTGGTGTCAGTATCTTAATCATAAAACTATTTTATTCTTCTACATCATAATAAACTACTCACATTTTTTTCAAAAAGCTCAAGAAACCTTCAGAATCAATTACCTGGCAAGAGACTCTGTAGTTTACTTGTCTATATCTCTGAATATTTTCAAGTTTAGTATAAGAACACCTCACAGTCCATAAAGAATATCCAAAGATAAAAGATGAATTCCCCTTTTTCAAGGATCATGAAATACAATGCAAATAACATACAATAAAATGTGAATAAAGGAAGCTCCTATTTACAAGTAGGATAAATGCTTATGGCCTCCCTGTACAAGAGTAATATCTGACATTTCAGTACACCAATACCATATTAAGGAGTAGTTTAAACAAAAGATAAACAATGAACATGTGTCTTCCACACACAAATACTGTTTTTATTCAAGTCCATCCCATTAATCAAGCTACGATTCATCCCTTAATGGGTTGGATGTCAGTTAATCCAAATGTACAAGTCCATGGACATTAAGTTTACTCAGAAAGAATGGACTTTGTTCAGAATTTACTCAGGAATCTGGCAAAGAATGTTTTCTTAATCTCAGATGACCAGATCCCCCCGACTCCATCTTCACTAAGAACCATATCCATCTAAATACTAAGAATCTTTACTTTCAAGAAATGCCACTTTCTTACACAGAAAGCTTGCCCCAAGGTATCATTCACATAATCATAGAACAGTTGAGGTTAGAAGGGCCCTTTGGACCCACCTGGCACAGTCCCTGCTTAAACACAAAGTAGGTTGTCCAGGATCACTTTAATATGGCTTTCGAATATCCTCAAGGAAGGAGACTCTACAACCTTCCCAGGCAACCAGGGCTCAGTCTCCTGCACAGTTAAATAAGTACTTCCTGGTGTTTCAGACTGAACCTCCTGCGTTTGAGTGTGCAACTAATAGCTCTTGTTTTTTCACTGTCATTTATATACGTGAATTTTATAAATCACTTAAGGACACGTGTAGGGAAAAAAAAAAAAAGGAAAGCACTATTCATTAGTTTTTAATTTCTGTAGCATGTTGAGGCATACTGAGCAAACACAAAACATATGCTTTTAGTGCAAAAAGCAAACACAATGCTATACCTGCTAAAGGTTGTTTCAATTATGACTATAAATTCTCCAACACAGTTTAAGCTTTATTAATGGAAAGCTTCTAACAGAGTTCTTAATTAGCACACTCAGATGTTCTGCTGTGTACATTGACTTCCATCCTCCCTTCCCTGCCTGCACTCAGATTTATTAGTCTGATTAGTCAGGTTCACTCACAATCAATCTTTGTAACATAAGAATTACTGTACCTTTATTCCTGGACAATGAGCAAAAAAAGCTTCTGGACTTTGAGAGTGATACAGCGCACCATGTCCCACACAACCCCAGGGGGCTCTGATGGTGAGGTTTCCACAGTTAAACAGATCTCCGGAGCGGTAACGATACTTTGCTGCTTCATTAACGATCTGGGGAAAAAAGAAAAAGTAATATCCAGTCCAATACCTCCAGTTACATATCATTAAACTACAGTACACAAGATGCATCTATATCATCTACCCCATGCATAGAATTCAGAGGACTAAACTAGCTGCAAAAGACTCCTTCAAGTCTATTGAAAGGTAAACATTTTCCAAGGCAAGTGAGTTGGTAATTTAGTGGATTCAAGTTAAATACTCAATTATCTATGAGCAGCTTGCAGACGTCGTGCAAACGCCAGCACTCTTTTTCATGGGAGACTTCAATTTCCCTCATATATGTTGGAAATACAACACAGCACAGAAGAAGCAGTCTAAGAGGTTTCTAGAGTGTGTGGAAGATAGCCTCCTTAAGCAGCTAGTAGGAGAGCCCATCAGGGGTGACGTCCTGCTAGACCTCCTCTTCACTAACAGAGAAGGACTGGTGGGAGATGTGAAGGTTGGGGACTGTCTTGGGCAGAGCAACAATGAAATTGTTGAATTCTCTATTCTTGGAGATGTCAGAAGGGTGACTAGCAAAACTGCAATCCTGGACTTCAAGAGGGCAGACTTCGACCTGTTCAGGACGCTTGCAGCACAGGTCCCTTGGGAGTCACTCCTTAAGGGTAAAGGGGTCCAGGAAGCCTGGATGCTTCTCATGATGGAAATCTTAAAGGCACAAGAACAGGGAGCTGGTGGGGGTGATTGCCAAGCTGCTATTGACTATCTACCAGCGCTCCTGCTTATCTGGAGAGGTCCCAGAGGATTGGAGGCTTGGCGACGTGACTCCCATCTACAAGAAGGGCTATAAGGAGGATCCAGGGAACTACAGGCCTCTCAGCCTGACCTCAGTATTGGGGAAAGTTATGGAACAAATCATCTTGGGTGAGATCACACAACATGTGCGTGGCATCCAGGGGATCAGGCCCAGACAGCACAGGTTCATGAAAGGCAGGTCATGCTTAACCAACCTTATCTCCTTCTACAACTGGGTGACGAAACTGGTAGACGAGGGAAAAGCTGTTGATGTAGTCTACCTAGACTTCAGCAAAGCCTTTGACACGGTCACTCACAGTATTCTTCTGGGGAAACTGGCTGCCCGTGGCCTGCACCGGTATGTTCTCCTTTGACTAAGGAACTGGCTAGAGGGCCATGCCCAACAGGTAGTGACTAAGGGAGCTAAGTCCAGCTGGTGACCCATTACAAGTGGGTCGCTATCTTGTTTAATATCTTTATTGATGACCTAGATGAAGGGATTGAGTGTATCCTCAGTAAGTTTGCAGATGACACCAAGCTGGGAGGTGGTGTCAATCTGCCTGAGGGTAAGGAGGCCCTTCAGAGGCATCTAGATTTGCTGGATCACTGGACTGAGGTGAATGGGATGAGGTTCAACAAGGCCAAGTGCCAGGCCCCGCACTTTGGCCACAACAACCTCATGCAGCGTTATAGGCTTAAGGATGAGTGGCTGGATGAGTGTGAAGAGGAAAGAGACCCGGAAGTGTTGGTTGATGCTCGGCTGAACATGAGCCGACAGTGTGCCCACATGGCCAGGAGGGCCAACGGCATCCTGGCCTGCATTAGAAATAGTATGGCCAGCAGGAGCAGGGAGGTGATCATCCCCCTGTACTCAGCACTGGTGAGGCCACAGCTTGAGTACTGTGTTCAGTTTTGGGCCCCTCATTACAAAAAAGATATCGAAGACCTGGAACATGTCCAGAGAAGGGCAATGAAACTGGTGAGGGGTCTGAAGCACAAGTTTTATGAGGAGCGGCTGAGGGAGCTGGGATTATTTAGTCTGGAGAAGAGAAGGCTCAGAGGAGACCTCACTGCACTCTACAACTTCCTGAAGGAAGGCTGTGATGAGGAGGGACTTGGCCTCTTCTCCCAGGCAACAAACAGGACCTGAGGAAATGGCCGCAAGTTATACCGGAGAAGGTTCAGGTTAGACATAAGGAAGAACTTTTTCCCTCATAGAGTGGTCAGGCACTGGAATGGCTGCCCAGGGAGATGGCAGAGTCGCCATCCCTGGCAGTGTTCAAGAAATGTCTGGATGAAGAGCTATGAGATATGGTTTAGAGGCTTGTGATAGCAGTGGTAATGGGAGGACAGTTGGTCTAGATGATCTTGCAGGTCGTTTGCAACCTTCTATGATTCTATGAATCTATGATTCTATCAAGAGTTGTCATATAGCCCAGTTGTTTCCCCATTCCCAGAAGACAGTCAGCTCAGTTCAAATTCACAGTTTATCCTGTTGACAAACGGTTGGCCTGCAATCACACAAAGAAGTAAGAGATGGTGTTGGAATAACACAGATGGAGATTTTAAGGCATTTTAAACTAATTTAAATTATTTAATCAGCATTCAACTTGGAACTGGTACCTTCCTGTTTACATAGTGCATGCATAAATATTAGTATTACAGCCGTGGCTATTTTTGCATAAAGTATTACCAAGCATTAATGCCAACAAAAGAATATTTAAAACAAATTCATAAAACTTCTTTTTTACTTCATTCAAAATTATTGGTACTAACCTGATCAAATGCAGGAAAAATGTAATCTGCAAACTGAATTTCTGCAATGGCTGTAGCACCTGCAACAGCAACTCCAATACCAAATCCAACAATTCCTTGCTCACACAAGGGCGTATTAAAAACTCTGTCTTTGCCTGTAAAACAAGAACAATTCCTTTAATGCATCAGTTGTAAGTGGAAAACCTAGCACCAGAAATATTCAAGTTAAATTGTCTGCAATTAAGCATATTGCTCTTTAGATAGGCTTTTTATGTGTATCAATCATAAACATCCATTACAGATATGGGTATCTGCAGTCATTCAGAGGAAAACAAGGGTTAGGGTTAGATGTAAGATAAGAACAGTTTAAGTAATTTACAATATTCTTATTAGCACTTCAAGGAAAATAAGTTGTTTCGATGACATGCAAACGAACACGTAGTCATGTTTACACAGGAGGAATAAATACTTGCAAACATTAATAAAGTTACAACAAAGAAAAAACATTGTTACATCAACTGCTTTTTTTTTTCCAGACAATCAAAATTATCTGTCCACCCTCAAACATACATGGCCCTACAAGCGTCATCCGTCTCCAGTATGCTCTTTTCCCACCACTCCCCATAAGCAGATCCCAGTCTAACCAGCTATTTTTTTTTTTTTTTTTTTAAAGAAAGACTGCATTTCCTAAAGAATTTGGTTCATCACTAGGAATCATAGAACCATAGAATTATGGAATCATAGAATTGCTCAGGTAGGAAAAGACCTTAAGGATCATCAAGTTCAACCACAACCTAACCATACTACCCTAACTAACAACCTTGCGCTAAATCATGGCCCTGAGCACCACATTGAAATGGTCTTTAAACACATCCAAAGATGGTGACTCAACCACTTCCCTGGGGACCCTATTCCAGTGCTTAACAACCCTTTCTGTAAAGAAGCTTCTCCCGATATCCAACCTAAACTTGCCCTGGCACAACTTGAGGCCATTTCCCCTCGTCCTGCCACCTGTCATCAGTGAAAAGAGACCAACCCCGCACTCACTGTAAGCATCTTTCAAATACTGAAATAACGTCTTCCCTCAGCCTCCTCTTCCCCAGACTAAACAGCCCCAGTTCCTTCAGTCACTCCTTGTAGAGTACATTCTCCAAGCCCTTCGCAAGCCTTGTTGCCCTTCTTTAGACCTACTCCAGCACCTCAATGTCCCTTCTGACCTGAGATGCCCAAAACTGAACACAGTACCTGAGGTGAGGCCTCACCAGTGCTGAGTACAGGGGCAGGATGACTTCCCTCATCCTGCTCACCACACCATTTCTGATACAAGCCATGATGCCACTGGCCTTCTTGGCCACCTGGGCACACTGCTGGCTCATATTCAGCCGACTGTCCATCAGTACACCAAGGTCCCTTTCCATCAGGCAGCTTTCCAGCCACTCCAACAAATTCATTTAAGGCAAGTAAAAAAGAATGCCATCCAACAATACTAAAATTGTTAGTAGTGCCAGTGAGGCTATGTAAGTCATCACAAGTCTGAATGCCTAGCACAACTGCAGGAGATGTTACAGTTTTCACAGGCAAGACGAAAAATATTTTCAAGCACCTTATTTTTTTTATTATTATTTCTTCTGGAGGGAAGCATTGTTTTCTGAACTTCAATGATTTCTACTCATTCTTTAAAAATGAGTGTGGGTCTCAAATCCCAGTGACCTACAGTACTTTTAAGATATGAGCACACTGGGCCACTTCTTGTTTAGAAATTGATTTCCAAGAAACTTCGAGATTTAATTTCTTAGAACTTAGAAGAATTGCCATTTGTGGGAGACATGTTACCATAGCTAAATCAGCAAGTAAGACTGAATTCCAGATTAACAAAATCATTTTGAGATAAGTTCCTTGTTGTCAATATGCCAAATATTCACTGAATATTATCGTGATCAACTCCTGAATCACATCACCCTGCAGATTTCAGAACATTTTACAAGTAGGAAGAACAAACAGCTCTCATTTCCAAAATATATGAGCAAACTAACCAAAGTAATTTCCAGATGTGGGTCAATTGTACTTCATTTCACATGTCCTGAATAAAAAACAATCCTTACAGGTACCATGTTTAAAAGTTCTTCAGACCAAAAGCGATGCAGAAAGTCACAATGGCAGTAACTTCATAGCACTGACATTTACTGTTGCTGGGCATTTATCTTACCAGTGTGCCTCAGTAAAACACCAAGCCTGCATACTTCTATTCTTCCTTATTCTTACCAGCATCACTGCATAAAAATAGCCCTAAACCAAAAAGATTCCCATAAAAAGACTAGGAAATCCACACACGGAATAGATCTTTATAAAAATGTTGTTTGTTTTTATTGTCCTTGCAATTAAATTATCCTAATTTCAGACAGATGTCAATCATTGGCTTTATTGCCAAGAAATTTATCAAGAAGAAAAAATGGTTTGAAAAGCTTCAAAAGGGAATTATGTCTACCCTTAGAAATTGACTAATGGGGACAGTTTAAGTCACGTCACTACTTTCCTTTCCACGTGCAGAAAAAGGAATTTTGGCTCTAAGAGCAGTTTAGCAGAATGCAGAATCAGTAGATCAGTGAACCAACCCGTAAGACAGAGAAAGAAAGAAATGCCATGGAAAGACAAAAGAAACCCTATAACACAGCCATAGAATGATTTTTAAATTAGAGCAACCACATGCTGCTGCCCCTGACCCCAGAGGACATGCTGTATGCATCCCCCGCGATCTCCCTCTGCTGAGAGGCACCACAGCCTTCCCCTCTGCTAATGTGCAACAGGCCTCCGCTGCAGGTGCCTGTACCACTGGTAGCGGCCTGAGCAATCCAAGCCTCCATTTAGCACCTGTATTTTTATTTTTCAGGGCCTCTAGCCAGTAAAATCCAATGAACAGCCAGCTTTCTTCAGCCAAAAGAATTTTTAGCCAGGAAAAAGGAGCATAAAGCATCCATGAACATGTGTGTACCTGCCCAAGGCTTCACCACCACCTGGGCCTATCAGGAAGCCCTTCTCTTCAATGACAAATGTAATGTTTGCTTTTCTTAATCTTTTTTTTTTTAATCATTTTGTCTCAAATTTACAACGTGGTAACATCATATTACATGTCTGCTTCATAGACATTTACAGGCAGCTCAAAGCATTTCACCTCATTTGCTCACATGGTATTCTGATCATATACAAGCAAATGTATTTTTTAAATTCACCACACTTCTAAAGGCCTGAAAACCAGCAGCAGCATAAGGGAAGAGTTAGGGCATAGTTTGCATTTTAATTTGTTTCTCTTAGATGTGCTGATCCATTTCGTCACAATTCTTCCCTCTCAGGCAGAGCACTGGAAGCCATCTCATGGATGTACTATAGACGGAAAGGTAAAACAAGTCTGCAGTGCTTACTGTCACATAAGAAAACAAATAGATTGCTGAGAATTGCCCAGAAACAATCAAATAATACTAAGCTTACCTGATCTTACTCTTTTAAGAACAGATTTTTCAGAGTAAGCTGAACTAGTTTTGTGCATTGGTCCTATAAATAATTGTAATATCATCAATGAACAAAAAAAAAAAAATTAAATGGACTTGAACAATCACAAAATTGGTTTTTGAGTAGTCATTTATAAGAACTTCAAAAATAATTGTTTAATATCATTTTGGGATTAAATTAGAGGCAGCATGATGCTATAAATGGGTACAATAAGATAAATGATAAGAGAATCAGTGAAAAAAAAACATAAAATATACCACAACAGTTATAGTATAATTTGTTTGAAGCACCTAATTACAACTTTCAGAAGTAAAGGTGTAACCCTGAGGTATTACAGCTTGAAACAGTAAGGACATTTTGGTAATTCTCAGTATATGAGATTCATAACTTAGGAATTAATTTTAGATGTATAACAATTATAAGGACCCTCTTTCAACCAAAGCCCAAAGTACGCCTTTTCTATTCATTAGATGGGAAAACAAGTCTTGGATACAGTTTCATTATGATCCTGTTTTACATAAAAGCTAGCCTTTCAGAACAAAAGATATACACGTCATCAGATAAAGCAAATTTCCTGAACACTAGAAATGTTAGGGTATGTTTTTAGCCTCTTATTTGTATTTACACAATCTGAAAACCATTAATAAAAGGAATACCAAATATTAAACACTGAAAACTAAAAGCTTATGTATGTTTACACACTTTTCAAAATGTGGAAAGGAAGTCTGTTTTGATGGAGTTATTCATATCAGTCTTTGGAAACCATTCACTCAGCTGAACTTTAACTCAAGACTAATAATCCAGAGATATTTTATCTTTCCATAATTCACTTCGTATCAACGAAGAAACATTTCCTAAAACACGGCTTTCACATCAGCAAAGCAGCTCAAAACAAGCAAGTAAAAACTCAGATTTCCACTACAGATGGAAGGAAGTGACACCTCTACTTTATCTGAACCCTCATACATCATCCTCTGAGGAGACATCCCACTTTCATTCAGCCTGGCCAGCTTTCTCAGCATCCCTACTTTCAGCCATCTGATCACACTGGTGTTCTTCTCCATGCAGTGAGTTAAACAAGTGACATACAGAGCTATGTGGAAAGTGGAAGATTCTCATTATGTCTCCACCTCAGGAATTCAGAAGGAGGGTTAGATGCACGTTAACAAAGTGAATAAATACATCACCTAGAAAGGTAAATCTGAAAAGATTAATAATTGAGAAAAAAAAGTAGCAGCTGATTGATTTTTTTTTTTTTAATTCAGTTCTTTCATCCACCTGTGAACGGCTTTTATTTGAATAAAACAAGATTGGTCTCTGACATTTTCTGAACAAAAAGAACCTCAACCAGTGCTCAAACTGTCACTGACACTCTGCCTAAGGGGCAATGGATTTAACTCAGCCTTACAACCATTTCCTGCTCCAAAAGGAAAAGCTTCATAGCAACCTAACAGAACACATGTCTACAGGCATATGTAGTCGATTATTACGCATTAATGTTTTGGCCTGCTTCTTCTTTATTTATTCCAAGCTGTCAGGAAAAAACTATTTCAGCTTTCATTATCTACAATGAGTGAAACATGTTTCTGTTTTAATTTATCTCTAAAAATGAGCTGTTCAAACAATATGAAATCTCCTATATACTAACACATGACCCAAAGCTCCAACTCTGGAGCATTTTGCTCTCTAAGAGCATATGTTCAAATATTTGAGTAGTTTGTGTAGTACTGGTTAGTTTCTTAAGGACACTTTTCTTTTGGGTATTTCTACATCACTCTTGTTAAAAAAGGCATCTTAAAAAAAAAAAAAAAAAAAAAAAAACATTAATACTGGGTTGTTTCAATAATAAAATTATTGGCAATTTATCTAGGCAACATTTTATTTGCCCTGTGATCTCAGTAGCTTCAACTAAAAATCTCCATTACAAGTCAAAGAGTCCAACAAGCTAAATACATTCTAAAGTTAAACACATATCCCACAGCTCAGGATGAATGTAAAATCCATTTGAATTTTGGTTAATTAGCAGGTAATCCCATAACAGTATTCCAGCTCTTCCCTTAAACCAACAAGTCATGACATGGTATCTAGACATAACTAAGTCAAAAAAAAAAAAAAAAAAAAAAAAAAAAAAAAAAAAAATTAAGAAAACTACAAGTGACAGAAATCCAGGTCAGAAAGGAGACCTGCATGCACTGAACTACATTTTCTGCTCCCTCTTCTATTGCTGCAGAATCTGCTATAACACTACTTTGCAACAAAAGATCCTGACATCTTCCATATGAAAGCTTTACAGCAATCAAATGACTGCTTGGTTTCACTTGTTTCACAGGATTCTCAGAAAAGCTTCAGTGAGGAAATAAATAAATAAATAAATAAATCTCTACTTCTGAAGCACTGATCACCAGAGTGTTGCTCAAAGGAAAGGACACCTATCCTGACAGGTAGCTATGAAGAACAGGAATTCCTCACAGGTTTATCCAGATTTCTTTTGTTCCTTTCAGAAGAGTAGTTCAGGTAAACCAGAAATTATAAGAAGAAAAAATACCCCTTCAGCTGCTAAGTCTTCCCTGATTACCATTTCTGAAGCATTCATACATATAAACAGATCTGAATATGTGAAGTAGCAACAGCTCAAAGCATTCTCAGCATGATGCTCCCTTGCTCAATGCGGTACGTGTTATTGCCAAGCGCTCCATATACTCAAATTGTACTTCTACCTCTCCCCTAAGAGTCCCTTAGGAAAAAAGAGTATTCAATTTCCATTTAATCATCATTCTCAAAGAATCTCAATATCAGGAGAACTACTGGAGCACAAAAAAAATCGTGAGCATGGATGAAGAGCAACCCCCTCCATGACCTTATTCTTATAACCTTACTCAGTTCTTAAAGTCTGTGCAGTTAGTGAGTTGCAGGTGTGGAAAGAAAGGATACTTACTTTCTAGTAAAAGCTTGAAGTTGTTTCTAACATGAAGTAACATTAAGCATTTACTTAACCGCCAGGCTTGTGGCTCTCTGGGTGAGGGAAAACCCTGGAAATTGGCTTATTTACAGCTCTGCCTACTGACAGAACATAAGTTAAACTTACTTTTCTTGCCCTGTCCTCCATGCTAGATTTCCTGTCATCTACGAAAAACTGGCATCCCCACAAAAGCTAAAGAGTAAAGCATAAATGATAAAACGTATTACCTAATTTTCTCCATTTCTCAGCAGGCAGGTGGGAACAGAAGAGGTCAGAAGAGGCTAATGCAAAGCTTTTGCATTAACTTGAAACAGCCAGTAAATTTGCACGTCATTTAATTCTTCCATACTAGAAAAGCAGACAAGCAACTGCATAGAAGTTCTCTTCAGGAGCACGGTGATATGTGAAACAGATGCAAAATGGAAAAATAATTACTTAAGGAAAACAATTCACTCTGATGTTAGACAAATGTTCAAACAAGCTACCTAGAGCAGTTATTCAAGCTCCTTCCTTGGACATATTCAAAACTCTCCTCTCACAAGCAACCCAAACTGACTCTTACTGTGAAAATTGGTTTGGAGCAGATGACCTTCAAGGCCTCTTCCTTCCAACCTTTATTATTCTATGGCTCATTAACAGCCCCACGCAGGGCTATGTGCTGGATGTCCTAACATCTTTTCTGCGCCTACCCTGCTGATTCAGCTCCAAATTGTTAGAAAAACATCTTATCAACAGTTCACATCAAAGCTGCAGATTTACTCACCAGAATTTCTTTCTGCTGCTGACTATGCAGGCAGCCCACTCAGCGATGAATTCATTCTGATCACCTGGCTCATACACCACATTATACCAGACTCAAGAAAAAAGCACTCTGCCTAACCACACCACAGCATTCATGTGTTCCTACAGCAATGATTCATCCTATCCCTTGCCCACCCACCACAAACTTTTGCTGCACAAGAAGCACACCTGCAGAAAAGCATAACTGACTACAGAGACTAGGAAAGCTGTATCAGGTGATAGAATATTCACTTGAAAAAACAAGCTCTAAACTCAGCACTCACCAAACACTTACACGTGGGATAATATACCAACTTTGATCAGTTCCACACATTTTCTGACTATGTGAGATATTACATAGCACTACAAGATATCCAACAGGAAAATGCACAACAGTTACCAAAGCTAAGTATTAAATCATAGCCTCTCTGCTACGAGAGGGTGGGTAGACTATCTGAGTGACAAACTGGGGAAGAAACAGAGGCAGCTTCTCTTTACTCATTAGAATCAGTAGCGTAGAAATACTTTATGACAGTCTGAAAGCAAGCTGGCTCTAGTCTATATTGTAAAGCAACCACGCTCAACACAACAGCATGGATTTAATGCCGCTAAAAAAAATAAAGTACTGAATTACCAAGAATCTGCAGTAATGAAAAACATGCATCTCAGATAATGCAAAGTACATGAAAAAATGATCTATATGCAGTGCTCCCATAGAATAGGGAAAAATCCCTGCCAGATTATAAGGATATAGTGTTTCAACAAAGTAACATAAAGGAGACTTTCAGTAATTGCTAGTCTGTTATGTCATGCTAGTCACCAGCAGACAATACTGAATTAAGATTAACGTCCTCCTCAAAGTGCTTCCATTGCAAAATGGCTCAGATATTTGACCCATTCTGTTCAATATCTTTATTGACAATCTGGATGAGGGCATTGAGTTCACCCTCAGTAAGTTCGCAGATGACAGCAAGCGGGGAGGAAGCATCGATCTCTCTGGGGATAGGAAGGCCCTACAGAGAGATCTGGATAGGTTGGATTTCTGGGCTTAGGCCAATGGGATGAAGTTCAACAAGACCACGTGCCTAGTCCTGCACTTTGGCCACAACAACACCAAGCAACAGTACAGGCTCGGGGCAGAGTGGTTGGAAGACTGTGTGGAGGAAATGGATCTGAAGGTGTTGGTTGACGCTCTGCTAAACATGAGGCAGCAGGTATCCCAGATAGCCAAGAAGGCCAATGGCATCCTGGCTGGTATCAGAAAGAGTGTTGCCAGCAGGAGAAGAAAGGTGATTGTCCTCGTGTACGCCTCAAGTACTGTTTTCAGTTTTTGGCCCTTCATTACAAAAAAAAGACATCAAGGCCCTGGAGTAGGTCTACAGAAGGGTAACAAAGCTGGTGAGAGGTCTGGAGGAGGAGTCTTATAAGGAGCAGCTTAAAGAACTAGAATTGCTGAGTCCGGAGAAAAGGAGGTGCAGGGTAGACCTTACTGTCCCTACAACTACCTGAAAAGAGGATCTGGAAGGTGGGAGTCAGCCTCTTCTCCCATGTATCTAGCAATAGGACTAGAGGGAATGCCCTCAAGTTGCACAAGCAGAGATTCAACTTGGATGTTAGGAAAAATTTCTTCTCTGAAAGGGTGGTCAAGTACAGGAATGGACTGCCCAGGGAGCTCATGGAGCTCCAAAGGCATTCAATCCCCAAAGGCATTCAAGAAACATTCACATGTTGTACTGAGGGACAAGGTTTAGTAGGAAAATGTAGGACATTTAGACTGGATGATCTTGGAGGTCTTTTCCAACCTTGGTGATTCTATAACTTGAGCAGTTTGATACTTCTAACAAATTATTCCCATGAAAACTCAATGTTGTGCCTCTGCAATAAAGTCTGCAACATCATCTTAAACTGAAGTAGTGATAATTATCACATACTCATCACCAACTTCAGAGGCAGAAAAAATAGTGGACGTGCTAAATTAGTCCCATGCAATGAATACAAACGAAACAGAGAACAGGCTGATCACGGGTCTAACCAAGGCAATTGAGAATGTTCAAATTCCATTTAAGGAATAGTAAAGGCTTGAGGACTGACATCTAAAACAAGGCATACAAATTATGCAGCTGAACTTCGTATTGATACAGACTGTAGATATAGCTAATATTTGTAAATTCCATCTTGCATTCTTAATACTTGATGTTTCATCCTTGTTGATGCTTATTACTACAATATTATTTTTTAAACACTTCAGAGCAAGGATTTTCTCAAATGGAAAATTCCATTTTGATGGAGTTCAGCAGCAAACACTTTATGCTCAGAAAAATATCTTTAAATACCTTTAAAATGTATTGCAGTAGCTTTTGAAAGCTCTGGACAGAGTCTCTAAGGTTTCTGGACTCTACTTTGCACTGATGAGGCCTCGTCCAGAGTACTGAGTCCAGATGTAGAACCCAATACAGGAGAGACATAGACCTGTTAGAGTGTTTCCAAAGGAGGGCTACAAAAATGATCCAAGGAATGGCACATACCTAGGACAAGGAGAAATGGTTTCAAGCTGAAAGAGGGGAAATTTAGACTGGATATTAGCAAAGTCTTTGTTTGTTTGTTTTTAATAAGGGTGGTTTGACACTGGAACAGGCTGCCCAGAGATGTGGTAGATGCCCCATCCCTGAAGACTCTCAAAGTCAGGCTGAATCAGGCCCTGGGAAACCCTATGGATGTTCATTGCAAGGGAGTTGGACTACATGACCTTTAAAGGTCCCCTCCAACTCCAAGGATTCTATGATCCTACGATACTAAGTTCCATATTACAGCATCAGTCCTTTATTTCTCCTCAAACAGATTTACAATCTATAAGAAGAAACAATTAAAACCAGTAAGTCCCAAACAAAATATGCATTGCTTTCAAAACAGACACACTAAAAACAAAGCAAAAACATTGACTTTGTCAATATCCCATTGATACAGATTGTAGAAGTACATACTATGCCATTATCAAATTCTCAAATAACTTTTTTTTTTTTAAGCTGCAAATCCTAAGAAAAGAATTGGCTATTAAGATGAAAATGAACAAAATGTACAGTTGTGTAATGAGCAAGGAACACGTTCTCCAGATGTTCCTATTCAAAGGCATTTATATAAATCAGAACAAAATCACAGTCTTGCCAGACTGCTCTGGAAGAATCAGGAAAAAAAAAAAAAAACCTGCAGAATTATCTGCTAAAATCTATTCACAAAGATACAAGGATAACCAAACTCCAGGCTTCTTAAGTTTTACCCCATCTAGATACATAAACCACTTTCAACTCAGCGAAATTTTCCAACCTGTTTTCCAACCCCAACTGAAGTCTGACAAATCAAAAAATATTGAGCTACTTCATTCAAGCACACGCACTGTGTGCAGAAGGACGAGCATATCCATAAAAGGGGTAGCAGGGTGCTTCTCCAATAAGCTTGCAGACTACTTCTCAAGCAACGTTTATAAAATAAACCCCTAATCACTCATTTCTCATGCTACTTTAGGATGAACTTTTCTCCTCAGCTTATTGCTGTGTTTCATATAGCCTGCAAGAGACCCAAGATTATTGATTAAAAAGAACTAGAAAGAAAAAAAAAAAAAAGGAACATGTCACACCTACTAACATAATCCCCAACTAGTAGTAGGCTTCTGGAAGGCACTACAAGACCCAGACAGCCTATCCAAACTATATTCAGCTACTTGGTGACCTTGCAGTGCAATGCTTGGCACTACAAGTGCAGACACAGAACTTCCATTGATTGATCTCTACTTCCTTCGCAGTAAAATGCTTTGAAGTCTCCACAATAACTAATTTACCTGAAAAAAAAAAAAAAATAATAACAAAAACAATTCCACAATATAAACATTTTAAAGTATTTTATAAATTTAGAATTAAAAAAAAAAAAAACTCTTTATCTACTTCTATTTGCCTAGCTTCAAAAAGTTCTTCTACTATTTCACAATGCTTAGCATTTTTTTCTTTTTAAGCATATCCATTCCTTAGTCAAGAACTTCAGCAAATACAATAACAACTTGGGGACATCTATATCTCATCGTGTACATTTTCCCCCATAGGCATTTCACTTAAACAGTCTGCCTTCAGTGGTTTTCTGCAGCTCATAAACACAGTATTTTTTGTGTGTTTAAGTAAACACTTTTCTCCAAAGCTGACTACCTCAATTTTACAAAGGCAGGCATCTCCTGGATAGATAAACAAAACCTCCTGAATTATGTTGCTGGACTATATACAAACCAGTCATTTACTGAGAATGAAGTGTTCTCTGAAAACTCACACACAAGCTTACACCTTAGACACAGAATCTGCAAAATAACATTCAGGGATTACAGCGGATCAGACATTGGAAATAAACATCAGGGCAGCATGACAAGCTAGCATTACGATGAGATATATCAGCAGAAAGCTGTAAGCAATCATGTTTTACTCAGTAAGATCCAAGTAGAGTAATGTACTCAGCTTTGGATGGCCCATAATCTTCAGCTGCAGTAAGCAGAGTCCAGAGAGGATTGATCAATAAGAAAGAGCTTTGAAAACATAATCCTGCGCTGGGACAGTGCGCGTAGGGAAGCCACAGAATTTCCATATCTGAAGGCTAAGAACAGCCTTGGCAGTTATCTGTCCCAAAACATACCCTGTCCTTCAGAGATCCAAATCTGTAAGGCAGGCAGAAAGAAGAGCAAAACAAATATGGAAGTGATAAATAAAATCATTTTTAAAGCATCCAGCTGATTGCGAATGATGTGGCTAGGTCATCCTCACATAAGGATGTTATTTTCTCGCTCTGTGGTTTCATATGCAGTTAAATCACTTGCTTTTTGATGTGATTGAAGTTTTCCACAGGGAGAAATCTTTAATTCAACTCCCCCTGCACCCACAGGGTTCTATACAAGTGCTATTTCTTCAGTGACTTTCCAGCTTGCAAAAAAATATCTTGTATCCTGGAGAGACTGAACAGATTCTGATTTTTATTCACAATCTTTTTCCCCATCCACCTCACACCCTGGTGTGGCACCCTGGGCCTGTTGCGTCCCAGGGGACAGTTGGCCCCTCTGGCTGCCAGGACACACTGCTGGCTCAGATGCAGCTTCCCATCAGCCAGAGCCTCCAGACTCCTTTCCAGAGGGCTAGAATCATAGCATGTCACCATATCTCCCCACCAACATTTTGGGGAGCACTTTAACCTTCCAATACTTGCATAAAACATAACTTCACCAAAACAAGGTATCCAGATACATACATACAAGTGCATTTTTGTGAAAGGCATCTGTGTGTAAGTGACAAGACCTATGAACAGGTGTGGTCCTGAAAACCATTCTATGATTCTGCAAAAGAGTTAATACTAATTATTCCATGCTACAATTTTATTTCACATTCCAAGCAGAGAAACCAGCCACAATTACCTATACTCCAACATCCTTTTAAATCCATCCATAGACTTGAAGACAAATGTGTACAGATATTTTAGCCAATTATTTTCTCCAAGTCTAAAATAATAGGTATCCTTTAAAAAGGAAAATAGACTACCTAGGCTACAAAAATAAAGTAGGCAAAAGAACCAGATACAAAATATTTGTTTTACATCTTTGCTCTGGAGACAAGGAACAAGAAACCTTTCCAAGATAGCAGGAGTATGGAGCAGCAGGTATTTGTTCCTTTTTCAATAAAGATATTCTGCAGGTTAGAGTATGCAACCTCTGCAAAATGGTGACCTGGCAGGAGGTAATGGGGAAGGAGAGAAGAAGTAAGATAAGAGTACACCATCCAGTGTGTAAGACCTAAGGGAGAGGCAAAAAAAGGAACAAAAAAACAAGACTTCCTTTCCCTTATTCAAAAGGAACTTTCCACATAAAAATAAAGTAGTAATAATCAGGAATCTACATGTTTTCAGGAAGGAGGATTATACAGCAACTGACTTCTAAGCATTCAGTTAATGCAGAAGTTACTAATATCCATGGAAGAATAATGATTTGCTAAGGCTGAATCCAGCTTTGACGTCACTGAGATGTTAACAGAAGACGCACAGGAAGAAACATGATATCCTAGGTACAGCTCTCATAGCAAAGAAAATTCTACATACATTTCCTCAATTAAACAATTTCAAAACATACTCATCTAATCAACAACTAAGATTTTTTTTTTTATATGAAGTCTAAAAGCTGGGCTTTTGCTTATTAGTATACATCTCTATCTGTGTTTTAATAAAAACACAGGGCTTAAGCAGCTCTTCTGGCAAAAAAAAAAAAAGTCTTAGATTTGATTATGATTTATTCTAAAAGTATTTTTTTTCTCCTCACTACCTGTCCAGAGAGACTTGAGTAACAGTACAGATAGCAGCCACAATCTGCATAGAGTTACTGCTGAATATTAGTGCAGAGTTCTCACTGCTATAACATTAGATAATTAGATCTCAATCTCTTTAATGCACTTTAAAAGGAGGATAATACATAGCAAAATAATTACTTACAGGCATAGACTGCCACCTAGTGATTTTGATTAGCTACGAAACTGGAAAACCAGTTCCAGAATATGAGAAAAAAATCAATTTCATCAAATTTTATATCAACATAATGTGCTACTTGCATTCTCTGTTACTATGCTAATGATAATTGCAGGACAGAAGTGTGGAAAGAAAGGCCAGTAAGTATGTAATCTTTATTGTACAAGCAAGATCAATGAGGCTGGTTGCCTGCTCATCAGCTCTGTCTGGAATTGCTCATTTAAAATAGACTACATACAGCCTCTGCATAAGACAAGAGCTGCAACTGGAACTTATCTCCTGTCTCAGACAACACTGATCTAAGACAGATGCATCCTAATTGAAATTTTGGATTTCTTCAATTTTTGTGCTTCCAGGTTTTCCTAGTTCTCCTAAGCACTGTAACACCTTCAGTTTGTCATGAGGTTCCTCTTGGCTGTTTTCACTCAAGCTACTGCATGCTTTCTATAAGACTTCATTGTTAGTGAAGAAACCAAAAGTTACTTGTGTCACCGTGCCTACCTTACCAAGCTGAATTATCATTTTATGGACAACTCCTTTGTATTTCACCTTCTCTCCAAATGTGAGATCAGATATTGTCACCATGTACTCACAGGGACCTCGCCAACAGCATAATTATAAAAAAACATTTGTTTTTCCTGTCACATCTTCTCTACTACCACCTTCCATCTCAATCACTATCAGCATCTTCAGTTCACTTTTCAACACCACCTAAATCTTAGAATTTGCAAGACAGAAAGGGAACTTGAGATCTTTCTATAATGTAAGAAAATAAGAGATTATATTTCTTTTAAGGCACAAATACATCAGAAAACCTTTCTGAATTTCTCTTCCAATTAACATCATTTGCAGTCAAAACAATTCTTGCGGTGGTCAGAACTGACATGAAGAGTCAGTTTCCCATCTTGCCAATTTGGTTTCACCAGCACTTTATGTACCCATTTATTTTATTTTAATCACAAGAAATATGAGCTTAATTTTTCCTCATAAAAATCTATCATCTTTTTCACTAGAAAAAGGTCAGAATCAATATTAACTTTCATTGGCCATTACTGAATATATTAATAAAAGTACTGTTACAATTCCTCATCCATCTTCCTCCTCAAGCTTTAAAGGAGTTCCACTCAAATATTCCCAAAGTCATGCCGTATCTTCCTCAAAATATTCACCAAAATTTTTTATTGCACACTCATAAAATAAATTCAATTCTAGCTAAGTTGCTACTACACTGAGACTGCTGTTTGTCACACCAACCAAGTTACTCTGCAGATGTTCCCTGCATTACTTCAGCAGCACCCATCCCTACAGCACCCCTGTACCCTGGGGCAGGAGCTGTCACAGTCTTCGAACAGCACCAGGACATCTGACCATGTAGTATCTGTCCTTCAGTATTGCAAGGCTTTCTTACCTCAGAAGAGATGAACAAATTATCCTCAAAGCAACACCCTAATGGTAAAGTTTATTCTTTTTTCATTTTAAAGTGGAGATGCTGACTAAAAAACAAGGTCGATAATGAAGCCTTCTGTTTCTCTTGCTTACTTCCCAAATGAATTCTTGTGCTGCTCATTTTTACAGCAGCTAGCTGTCTCTGAGACTTCATTTTCACATGAAATCTGATGAGCAGAGAACATGTTCCACCAGACTTACAGAACCAACTCAATCCCAACATGCAACTATAATGACTATTACTAATAGTTTCAACCAGACTTTATGTAAACACATATTAATATATAAGCAGCAGAATGAGAAAACAGCTTCATAATCAAGGAGGGAAGATTTAGGTTGGATGTCAGGGGGAAGAGTGGTGAGGTGCTAGAACAGGCTGCCCAGAGAGGTTGTGGATGTGTTCTGGAGGTGTTCAAGGCCAGGTTGGATGGGGCCCTGGGCAGTATTAAATGGGGAGGTTGGTGGCTCTGCATGTGGCAGGGGGGTTGGAGCCTCATGATCCTTGAGGTGTCTTCCAATCCAAGCCATTCTATGGTTCTATGATAATCACTGAAGCAGAGAATTAAGACAAAACAGACTTATCTTTCTAAATTGTCTTAAAAGCACAGCCTTCCTCCACTCCCTTTTTCTGCCCAGTTTTCTTGTAACGTCCAAGTCAGCAATAACTCATCTCCTCCAGATAAATCAGTGAAATAGATGTAATCTGCAGCAAGTGGTTCCAGTCATTTTTGTGCCTTGAATTTGTAATGTTCTACTTGGACGGTTGGATAGCCCAGCAGAGGACACAACACCCCCATAACAAGCCACCATGTTACTGTAGCCACAACCAGTTTCCAAAAGGGTAAACCACTACGTATCACATTGCATGCCATAGATTAAAAAGTGATTTTTTGTAGCATTCCACAGCACTTCTTGGGGCAAAAAGCACACAGAAGGAAATCACACCTAAGTTAAAAACAGTGATGACAAGAATCCCTCCAAATTTGCCAACAAGGTATCACTGAGTACACACTTTATCCAACAAAAACTGTGAACATGGCACTTATTTGCTTTCAGACTATTCATTGTAACAAAGTCCACACCTTTATCTCCACTGACGTGAAGCTACAGAAGATCACACCACAGAAAGAGCATTTCCTTCTTAAATGAACACAATATAAAGATTAATTTAAACCACAGATAATGCAAGAAATTATTGAAAATTCCTGCAAGCTTTTAAAATTCAGATGGATTACATCACCTTTGAAGGTTTCTTCCAATTCAATTATTCTTTCTAGAAAGTTCCTTATTTTAAATTCACTTTAAAAAAAATTAAGGTGGCCTTTTAAATTAAAAGATCCTGCGAGTAACTACATTTTTCTTCCCCTGAACCCACCTCAACTGTCTGAGATAATTAAGTGTGTCACATTTTTTCATATATTTTTGCATGTATATTTTTTCCCCTATGTAGATGGCAATGTCATTATTTCTCTGAATGCCTGCACACAAATCTCCCAAACAAGTAAACCAGTTCCATTCTAGATGAAGAACAAGCTTAAAACATTTCTATGTTGTGTTTTCTTTCTATATTTCCAGGGCATGTTAAAAAATATTATATTTAACAAAGTACTCAAACCTATTTCAAGTTAAGTCTTTTCCAGTTTGTGGCAGATTAGACCAAAAAGCATCACTATGTATCATTGATAAGAGGCTATAATTTGATGACAAATAAAATGGGGCCCAAATGATGAACATTTAGTCCAAGAATACTTAAAAATGTGAAGTTATATTGATGAAGTTATTTGAAGAAACAGAAGACAATTGAAATGTCAGTAAATTCAGTAACTTTGACAGCTTACACTGATAGCATATTCAAAACTTCTACTTTCAAAGACAAATAGAATAAAAAAGTACTCCAGTTATAAGATTTCTCTCATACATATTCTTCTCTTCTCCCACAAACCATACAGGGCAGGAAAAGCAAATGTTGATACGAAGGTAACACCAGATATAAACAGTGGCTTACCATACTTGTCTCGCAAGCCAACTGTACACCTGAAGACTCCACCAAAGGCCACATCTTCACCAAATATTACTAAAAAAAAAAGTAAAGGAAAATTAATGTAATCCCAGTGCGTTTGATTTTTCCATGAAGGCCGAAGCAATTTTTCTGTTAAGCACTTAACACTTCATTCTAGTTCAAGATTTATCTAGACATCTAAGTGCTTCCTTTACACAGCCTGACTGTAGAAGAAGCAAGGCTAACAAAGAATCAGTGAAGTAACACATCTATGCCTTGAAATAGTACTAATCTAACTGACTCAGTTACGGCTTCATTAGGCCATTTATTTTTCTGAAGTATTCTATAACATCAAGACATCAAAACAAAATAACAATTCCAATAAGCAATTATGAAAGAGTTACTGAAGCTGTATATTGTGCTTCAACTCAAACACTCATTTTTCATCCACAGATTCCAGTATATTTAGTGTTTTGAAAAGTGTCAAATTGAAGTATTCTACAAAATAAGTATCTAATGTGAAATTTAAAGCCTTCTTCAAACATACTCACCAGATCCCCCAAGAGCCTCTTCAAAGGAAATCCTATACAGAAAAGATGGCAATCTAATAGCCAGGACAACTATTAGTATTCAACGTTATATTCAACACTACCATTCTCATACAGCACCTGGACAATTAAAGTCTTTTCCCCCCCCAAACTAATTATCTTCAGCTGATTTATGGCTAAATTTTCATCTGGTCTTTTCTTTAGACTTACCAAATGCTGAAATTTGCACTTGCTTTTATATTGTTAGTACTGCAGAAATATCACTAAAAGCTGTTCTTGTCTAAATCAAGCTTGCTAAAGCTGATTGTAACACAGCTTTAGATTGAGAGGGAATGCATACAAGCATACTACTGGATACTGAACATGGAATTTATCCTGACAGAATAGACAAATAGTCAGGCTTCAAATTAAGCCGTGGTTAAAACAGTGCCAAAAAGAGTTACTAATGCATTAAGTGGAAAAAAACAAACTTATACAACAGGATCGTACAGCTTTTCCAGCTGTGTTCATTCCATTAAAAAATAAAATTTTTAATATCTGGCCTTCATCACACCTTTGTTGATGACAGAAGCAACTGATCTCTTGTTATCTCTATATGAATTAAGTCATTTTGTGCAAAATAAAGTTTAGGATAATTCATTTTTAACTGATCTGTGCTGAACTAGTTTCTTCAAAGCTATCAGTTCTCCAGTCTTTTGCAGTCTGGAAAAATCTTACATCACCTACATACAGTGACGTACAATGATGACCCAAAATCAGTAAAGCTGAAAAGGAGTATGAGAGAACATGGAAGGAGAGAAAGGAGAATGACAGAACAAGAAACATGCAGTCTTTCAAAAGTGCCACTTTTTGAGTATGGAGAGTTGAGTGAACTAAAAGTGAGGCAAAAAAAAAAAAATCCTCCTTTACTTTTTTCTGGGACTCAGGCCACCCTAAAATAGCAGAAATGTATTAATAAACGTATATTTCTGTCCCAACTTTCAATCAAAATACAAGCTGATAGAGAAGACAACTACAGGTTAGAATACATAATCCATTAATAATCTGTTAATATTCCATTTATATGTTTTAAATCCCAGTGCATTTTTAAGCCTTTTTTAATATCAAAATGTAGAAAATAACATAATACAAAGCATAAAGGCAATGAGAAACGCATTCACTACTGTGCACAAATACAAAATGCAATTGATGGAAAGCAAAACATGCTAACAAGTAGAGCATACCTGCAGTTGGATCTTTGGCTAAAGCATTATCCAAGGCACTTGTTATGGACTGGAAGAGATTCATCTTCTGAGTTTGCCCTGTGAGACAGGGAATATTTTGATATTTAATTCAGTTCAAAATACGCAGTACATTAGAAAACACTAGTGCAAAACATTGCTAAAAGCTTAGTCAACAGTCATAAGCACAATCCCTCAAAGATTCATTTATTGAGCAAACTTAAATTTATGGGATAGATGGGACCAAGTACAGCATACTTGGCAATCCCAAGGACTATAACTCTACTCAGCCTTTTTGAAAGAAGTACAGTCGTGGCTGCAAATGCAGATTTGCAAAGCTTACTCAAATACTAGGAACAAAAGTCAACTCCATTTTTCAAAGGAAAAAGAACCCATAGTCAAGCATTACTACCTTGAGGACAGGAATACCTTCTGCTGCGGTTTACCAGATCTCAGCAAGTTTCCTTTATTGTGTCTCAATCACCACTTTTTAACCTCTTGCCTTCACTATTTACAGACATCTGCTGCTATCAGAAGTTTTCTATGCCTCCTGCCCACTCTCTGGATTGCAATTAGAAAGCGTTAGAAGCAACAAAAAATAAGAGGGGGAAGTTAGATATGGAACAGCTTAAAAAAAAAAAAACTTTAAAAAAAGGATTTAATTAAGATCTAATGCAGGTCCCTTTTTGTACTGCAAGGAAAGAAGTGGCAGAAAATAAAACAAAAGTGGTAGCCATATGTGAGGAATAAGAGTAACCAAAAGAACTGACTTCTGTTTACAGTATCTCTCAACAATCACTCAGCCAATTATCCCTTGGTAATTAGCATTTCTTGGTCAAGATAATGGTTCAAGTCATAACAGAGCTAGAGAGCTGTGTTCCTATATTTTTTCATGCTCAATAGCTTTTCTTGTTATAGTTTACAGAAGCCTTTAAGAGAAAGCTGTAAGAAACCATTATGGGAACCATTCAAATTTTATTAAATCTATAAGCAATCAACATTTGCAAGGTGGAAGTTGGGGAACAGCAGCTGTTTCTCCTTTCTCAGTCAACCACACAAGGTTATCCGTTCAGCAGGTCACATTCATTTCAGTATTTCCTACAAGGAAATGCCTATTCCTTCAGCAACTGCCAAATTGCTAGCACTGACTGTCCCAACCTGCTGGTCCCGCTTGTAACGAAAGGCTGTTACAGAAGCAAGAGAGTAGAAAGTAATTGTGCCCTTCAGGTGTGAACTGTGAAGCCAGGATTAATATCAAGACCAGACCAGTACTGTCATTTATTTTCTTTCATTATTTCTCATAGAACTCCAAGGGTTGTTTTTAGCTAGTTTTGTTTAAGTCAGGGACCTAGCTTTCCACTTAGCATTAGGGCTGACTGCCCCGTAAGAGCTTCTTCGCTGTTCCCTCCAGCAGAGGCCGGCAGCACACAGACATTGCTCTGGGAAGCCCTGCATGCCTGTGCCTCCTCAAAGCACGTGGGAACGGCTGAGAGCTGTCTCAGACTTAGCTACAAAGTTGGAACACCTCACAGAACATCCTGAATTGGAATTGGAAGAGCCTCACAGGAATCATCGAGCCCAAATCCCGGCTCCACACAGCACCACCCAAAACTCAAACCCTATGTCTAAAAGTGGCATCCAAACACTCCTCGAACTCCAGCAGCTCAGGGCCGTGCCCACTGCCCTGGGCAGCCCATTCCATGCCCTGTCCCCAACCCCCAGCTGCCCCTCCCCTGACACAACTCCATGCCGTTCCCTCGGGCCCCGTTGTTGTCACACAGAGCAGAGCTCAGCGCTGCCCCCCGCTGCCTATAAGGAGCTGCAAATGACATCAGGCCTCCCCTCAGCTCCTCTGCTCTGCGCTGAGTAAACGCAGGGACCTCATCCACGCGGCCGGGTCAAGGCCGAGCCACTCGGGATTGCGGAGGCCCCGCCCGCCCTTCCCCTCCACCGCAGAGAGGCGGCGGGGGCGGGACCGACAGCAGAGCCCTGCCCGCAGGGAGGACCCCGGCCCCTCTCTTACCGTAAGCGCTGGGTGCCGGATCAGGCTCGAAAGCGAAGTGCGCAGCGGCCCGGCGGGGCTCGGCCGGCAGGGGGGTCGGACGGCTCCGGAGCGCTCCGCAACATCGCGCTCTGCCCCCAGACCGGCGCAGCACCCGCGCCAGCCCCGCCGCCGCCATCACCGCCGCTATCGGGGGGCGCCGCGGCCGCCGCGCGCTCTAAAGAGGCGGGGTTCCGGGTGGGCGCCCTCATTGGCCAGCGACGGCAAGGGGCGGACCAATCAGAGAACGCTCCGTGGTGGGTGGGGAGGATTGAGAGGGCAGTGAGGAGAGGGTGAAATGTTTATACGCGGAGGCACGCGGGAAGGAGGGACCTGAAGGGTGGGGCCATGGCGGGGGGGCGGGGCCATGACGGGGGGGCGGGGCCATGACGGGGGGCGGGGCCAAGGCTGTGACGCAGCACGTTGTGCGCCGCAGCGGGCGGGCGGCGGTCGCTGGGGAGGGGAGCGTGATGTTGTGAGGCGGGCGGTGTGTGAGTGCATCTTAATGAGAAGTGTAATAAACAAGAGGAAAAATAAGAGTGTTGGGGTTGAATTGGGAGAGTAACCATATAACCATATAACTCCCATATACAAGAAGGGGAGCAGGGAGGACCCGGGGAACTACAGGCTGGTGAGTCTCACCTCCGTGCCTGGGAAGATCATGGAACAGATCCTCCTGGACAACATGCTCGGTCACATAAAGAATGAGCATGTGATCCGAGACAGCCAGCACGGCTTCACCAAAGGAAGGTCATGCCTAACTAATCTTGTGGCCTTCTATGATGGAGTGACGGCATTGGTGGACGAAGGGAAGGCGACCGATGTCATTTACCTGGACCTGAGCAAGGCCTTTGACATGGTCCCCCACCACATCCTCATCTCCAAATTGGAGGGAAGTGGATTTGATGGGTGGACGACCCGATGGATAAGAAATTGGTTGAAAGGCCGCAGACAGAGGGTGGTGGTCAATGGCTCTATGTCCAGGTGGAGGCCGGTAACAAGTGGTGTCCCCCAAGGGTCTGTCTTGGGACCAGTGCTCTTTAACATCTTTATTAATGACATCGATGAGGGAATTGAGTGCACCCTCAGCAAGTTTGCTGACGACACCAAGCTGAGTGGTGCGGTTGATACGGTGGAAGGAAGGGATGCCATTCAGAGGGACCTCGACAGGCTGGAGGGCTGGGCTCGGGTGAACCTGATGAGGTTCAACACGGCAAAGTGCAAGGTTTTGCATTTGGGCCGGAAGAACCCCAGGCACCTGTACAGGCTGGGAGGAGCGGTCCTTGAGAGCAGCTTGGCAGAGAAGGACCTGGGGGTCCTGATGGACGAGAGACTGAACATGAGCCAGCAGTGCGCTCTGGCAGCTCGAAAGGCAAATGGGATCCTGGGCTCCATCAGGAGAGGGGTGGCCAGCAGGGACAGGGAGGTGATTGTCCCTCTCTACTCGGCTCTTGTGAGGCCCCATCTGGAGTACTGTGTCCAGGTGTGGAGCCCTCAGTACAAGAAAGACATAGAGATTTTGGAAAGGGTCCAGAGGAGGGCGACTAAGATGATCAGGGGGCTGGAGCACCTCCCCTATGAGGACAGGCTGAGGGAGTTGGGCTTGTTCAGCCTGGAGAAGAGAAGGCTGCGGGGTGACCTCATTGCAGCCTATCAATACCTGAAGGGAACCTACACCCAGGAGGGGAGTAAACTCTTCAAAAGGGCTGACGACAGCAGGACTAGGGGAAATGGATCCAAGTTGAAGGAGGGAAGATTTAGGTTGGATGTTAGGGGGAAGTTCTTTACTAGGAGAGTGGTTAGGCCCTGGAACGGGCTGCCCAGGGAGGTTGTGGACGCCCCGTCCTTGGACGTGTTCAAGGCCAGGTTGGACGGGGTCCTGGGCAACCTGATCTGAATGTGTATGTTTGGTGGCCCTGCCAGGCAGGGGGGTTGGAACTACATGATCCTTGAGGTCCCTTCCAACCTGGGTGATTCTGTGATTCTGTGATCTGTGATTCTGTGAGAGTGAAATGCCTGAAAAAGTATAATACATCAAAGATATAACAACCGAAGGTATATATAAGCTTTTACCTTATCCCTGTGTGCCTGATAATGGGGTAGGTTATTCCAATCTGGTTTACTATTCAGGCAGTTGTTTCCTTCAGAAAATAGTGTATTCTAGTAGGAGCAATTTTACCTGTATTTGCACACTGCAACACTTGCAAATGGAGAACGGCGCATAAAAACACTACAAGGAGTCATCTGTTAATACGTCATTGCTGGACCTGCAAATAGCTGAATTCAAACCATGAGCTGTAACAATCAGTAGGTCTACATGCAGCAGTGGATAACACAGAGCAACGGCCTTGGTTAGACAGCCCAGGAGATGCCTCCATTTTCAGCACCGGCCGATAAAGGATGCTCCTTGCTGCTTTCGTTCAGAGGCCCACAGCTGCTGTACACAAAACTTGAAAAGGAATGCAGCCCCGTGTAACAGAGGAAGTTCTGGCATCTCTTGTGGAAGGACACAAAGAGGAAATGCCTGCAGCAGGACCTGTGTACTGCCATTCGTACCTGCATGAAAGAGAAAATAGTGCCTGGAGATGAGGCTTGTCACCTGAAGTATTGCCGCCTTTTGAGTGCAAAGGATAGTTTGTACTCGCATGGCCTTGGAAAGTTACACTGGACTGAAAATAGAAATGGACGATCAAAGGGGTTTATCCGAATCTACTTTGGCTGACCAGCATGTTAGTGGAGATAAGTCCCAGATTCCTGACTTTCAGCTCTGACAGGGTAATAAGATCCACATCATTTCTGATATATTCCAGCAACTTCGATCAGCTTTCTTAATTGCAAGTCATTCACTCACATCGGACCACTGCTGCTAAATGTATACTCCAGACTTTAGGAGCTGAAATCAACTGTGCTCTCCATCTGTGCATATATGTCGTTATGAGCATCATTTGTGTTGTTGACAACCATTAAAAGAACTCTGGTAGTCATTACTACTATTTCCGAATATGCACTTAATGAGGTTCTGGTGGTGACTGCTTGCTCTGCTGGCATTGACCAGATTATCAGATGTAACACCTTTGAAGTCCACGATATTACTTAAGATCTACATTAATCTAATTGTGAACTAATTGCAAGTATTGGACTCCAACATGAGCGTATGGCCCCAGGACTGTTATTCTACTGCAAAATCTCCCAAATTTGGACATAGCCTGTAGCTGAATCTTAGACTCCTTACGAGCTTCCTACATTTCCCAGTATGTATTGCTTTGTTTACACTGTGCCTCTGTAAATGGTGCAAGAGAAATCCAGGATTTCTCTTACATTCCTTTGATCATAGTTTCACTGTTTTTATCTTGTACAGTCTTTCATGCTATAGTCTTGCTGTAAGCTTTTCTCTCTGCTTTGTGGGTCATAGAAGGAATTTTGTAACATGTTTTCCACCCCAGTGAACTGATCCACCCCCTCTTACAGGAGTTGCTGGTGAGCATTTCTGTCACCCTATTGCTATGTCCTGGCAACACTGCTGTTCTCTTGTTTTCTTTGCTGTTTTCTCCCTTCCTCCTACCCTAATTATAATCGGCAATTCCATTTTTAAATGACATGAGTATTTCTTAATGTTAAGTGAAGCAATACTAGAAACAACAGGGGCTACCTGCAGAGATATTATTCAGCTTTTTTCCTTATAAAAGATTGTAGTGTTTCATAATTATCAGAGGAGAACCCCACTCTCCTTGTTTAGTTGAATCAGTTTAAATGGTTTTGAAAACACAGAGAATATTTAGCTCTACATGCTACTGTGGCTCAGTCTAGAAGTACTTGCATAGAGAAATGATTTCTAGTAGTTGACACCTTATAATTCTAGTACATACACGCACACACACACACACAAAAGGAAAAAAGAAAAAGATAATGCAGTTCAATTTGTATGAAAAATAAAGTGAACATTTTTATCTTGAGGATAATTAAATGTAGGAACAGTTTACCAGAGAACATGCTAGACTGTCATCGCTTCTGTTCTTCAAATAAAAATGAGGTTTCCTTGTAGAATACATACTGTAGATCTGGCTGAACATACATAAACATACTAGAATGCCTCTTTGATATTTTTGATTATATGCAACCACATATTGGCCAGTTCATGCACCTGCTTATAATATGGTTTGTTGGAGTTAAAAAGGAGAGCATAAGAGAATGTGATGGATCCACTGGTGCCTGGAATCCACTGAGCCAAAGCTTCCCTGTTTCCC
Source organism: Lagopus muta (assembly GCF_023343835.1). Classification (NCBI taxonomy): domain Eukaryota; kingdom Metazoa; phylum Chordata; class Aves; order Galliformes; family Phasianidae; genus Lagopus; species Lagopus muta. The sequence goes on along the minus strand of NC_064434.1, from coordinate 31,788,901 downwards.
TTCCCCATTGTCATTCCCATGCACAATTCCCATGCCTGTTTAAATGTGCTGCCTTTGTGGAGCATTTTGTCCTCTATGGATATCTTAACTTAGTTCAGCATTTTTTTGCTGTTGTTAGTATTAATGGCTTACTTCATTCAGATCGCTAGTGTTCATTTTGATTTAAATAAAAACAGTAAACTTTATATCATCTACGTATAAAAAGTAAGAGAGCATTACAAAAATGGAATAGAAGGGGAAATCCACAGCCCATGAATTGTCTTTTGTCAGCAGACAAAAGTTGGCATTAAAAAACAGTGAAGTGGTCTGAGGAAGTCTCCTCTGGATCGCATGATTTTCCTGCAGTTTTCTTCTGCATTGCTGTCTGCCATCAGCAGGTACTGCACTGGAGATAGCAGTGTACAAAGCAATGTGTTCCATAAGGTTAAATAAATGTTTGAGATTCCGTTCACCTTGTCACTGACCTTGCATTGCTGATTAGAGCAGGAGCTGCTATCAGTTACAGAAATAATCAACTTTACCCCATAATGTTAATAGCAATTTCTGTAAACTGAACGTATAGAATTTGTACTCCGCTGGAGACATCAGTTTCTGAATATCAGTTACCCACTTCTTTAACCAGTATCAGTAGCCAGATAGGCAGTACTGCATGAGTCAATGTGGTATTCAGGCTGACACTCCATGAGAAGCCAGAAAAGTACTCAGAGTGTGAGTAATCAAAGCTACCCAAGCATAGATCTTACTCTAGGGATGCCTAGAGTAGATCAAGCTGCCCAGAGAGGCTGTGGATTCCCCGTCCCTGGAGGTGTTCAAGGCCAGATTGGATGGGGCCATGGGCAGCCTGGTCTAGTATTAAATGTGGAGGTTGGTGGCCCTGCATGTGGCAGGGGGGTTGGAGATTCGTGATCCTTGAGGTCCCTTCCAACCCTGGCCATTCTGTGATCCTCTGATTCTGTGACACCTGTGCTACTGGCTTTATGAAGACAAAATCTCATTCAGACAATTCTCCAACATCTAATCTACATGCCTTTTCTGTTGATGTTTTTACCTTTCTATGTACCAGTCACTCTTGCTTTGATGAGCTTTGCCATTACATGATGATCTAGGCGTTTTCTTCCTAGGTTGATTTACAGAGAGTTGAGGTTTTGGATCACAGACAGATTCCACTGTTGTGGTTGTTGCTGTGTAGGTGTCTGCACAATGCAGTCACCTGCATGCAGACACAAAGTTAACTGTGCTACTTATCATTAATTCTTCCCCTTTGCACTCAATCCATTTCCTTTATCCCATAAAATAAAATAAAATAATAATAAAATAAAAATAAATAACTGTAGGTGAATTTATGTTTAACATAAAAAGAATGTGTCTTCCTATGTGCTATTTGGGCTTGTGGATTTCATCAGTTCTGAATAAATCAAAGTTTGGTTTAACATTTTTGAGTCAACCATTGCTGCACAGTAATGCTTCCTAACCTTTTTATAAAGATTTTTTTAATGACATATGATAAAATTCTGCTTAAGTTTGTACCTTATGAATGAAATCTCATAGAAGGCACCATGGCCTCGGTGTGTGAGTCCTTAGGCAGCACAGGCATTTAGTTTAGACTTACCTCTTCACCAGCACGCAGAGTTCAGAGTATATTAGGCAGTCTGGACCTCACTGAAAGATTGTGGCAATTCAGACTTTTATCTATACCCTTGTTCTTTCTTCATACTCAGATAAATTCCTTAAAGTCTATTAGGAAGAGCAGAACCTGAGAATTGTCTTATTGATTTGTAATTTTTCACTAACACCATTAGGTGGCAGAGAACAATAATGCTTTTACGTGGTGAAATTTAATACATGTCTTGAAATAAAGACGTGTCAGTCCATTCTCTCCACCCTTTTTGTATTAGAATTATTTCCCACTGTGAACTGTCAAGAGCTTTGTTTAGTTAGTTATTAAATTACTTACAAACAGAGAGCACTGCTTTCATCAAGGCTGTTTCAGATTTAATTTCTGTGCAACCCTTTTGTCAAGAGGAAAAAAAAAAAAAAAAAAGGAACAAAAAGATGTATTCACCCTAATGGGAGTTCTTCAAAAGTGATCTCTCACTGTAACTGCATCTGTACTTCTATTTCTATTCTAAAACAAGTCAAGCTAGATCTGACCACTGGAGGTAGACCCTAGGCCAGGATAATTCCACCAGGCACTACTGGGAGACAAGAAATGTAATTACTCTTTTGGGAGCCTTGATTCTAAACTGTCTGAAAGGAATATGCTTTTTTCTAGATACAACTAGGGGATTTTTACACAGCATAGATAGGGTGCGGTTGGTATGGTGGTGCTAACCAGGCTGACAGATAGATGAGTGGATGTAAAAAGATAGGGAATTTGTCTTGCCAGCCTTTGTTTCTCCAAATCTAATGCTGATTCAAGAATTCTAGTGGATGTCAGGGTATGAGGGTAGGTAGCAGGAATTACAGGACAAGGCATGGCTGCTTGATACTTCATTCAATAATTGTTGCATAGGAGACTAATTCCACTGCTGGTGACTCAGTAGGAGTTAAGGATGCCTACAGTCAGCATTTCCCAGAGATGCAGATTTAAGACCCTAAGAGATTTATCCTTATGTCCTAAAATTCTTCCAGTGCTGCTGAGAGGAACAGTGCCATATTCCAATGCCAGATTGTCATATGTGCTTAACCAGAAAATCTCAGTGCAGATTTTTCCATGTGTTTATGTTTTAAACTCATTACCAGAGTAAGAAGTAACAATTCCAGAAAACATAATACAGCTGCAGTTTGCCATAACAGCTTGTTAAGCTTACACTGGAAAGAAGCAAAAACATCGGAGCGGTATTTTGTTGACTTGTTATTAACTCATCTGATCTGCAGAAAAGTTTGAGCTCAATGCATTTTTAACTTGACTAAGAGACGGCGCAGAGACTGAAAACCATAATTCACAGAACAATATGTGGTGGCAATGCTCAGAAGGACTACAGGGTGACTTCTGATACAGGAATCACGGCCAAGCTAGGAGTTCTTTGTTCCCTCAGTTCAGCCAGAGGAAAATGACAGTAAGCACACAAGCTGTTATCTCAGTATTTGTGAGATCTACAGCCTGTCTGGTTCGGTTGGTGCTTAGGATTTTCCATCTTAGTGGCTGAACACCTAGGAAAGATGAGTTTCAGTCACTAGGTGTCTGCTCAGGCGGGCTGTAAGCAATCCTGTGGGCAACTTTGTATCCAAACCTCAATAGGTAAAAACTGCAAAGCCAATAATAATGATGATGCTGTGAGATGACTTTGGCAACAGTTTCTATTAATGCGGCATGCATAGAATCAGCTTCCTTCCTAACAGAAGTACTCTCTGTCTGCACGTATCATAGCCACAGGGCCAGCGTTGCTGCCAGGGAGAAAAGCAGGCCATCTTCAACAACCATTTGCTTTCTTTGCAATTAACTCTCACAGATACAGATTTTGGGAAGCAGCTAAGCAGGATTCGACTCAATTCAGCTCGATTCTACCAGCCTTAGCATCTGATGGTAGTCTTGCTACTTCAAACAGATTAGCTTTACAATCAATCCATAAATTGCTCTATTCTGTAGATCATGGATATCGCAGGAAAGATGTAGTTTAGCCCTGGAGGTCACAGGAGAGGAACTGCAATATGTTAGGAGACTGAACTCTGAGCCTATGAAAAACCAAACAAGTGGTTTTTTGGGGTTTTTTTTTGTTCGTTTTTTGTTTTGTTTTGTTTTGTTTTTTCTGATGCACTGTAGACAGTTCCCTAGGCAAAAAAAATAATAATATTAAAAAATTTAAAAAAAAAATTACAACTTTTTAAAGACTTCATGAAAAAAAAAAAAAGGAGTCATTAATCAAATATGTTTCTCTGATGAGGTTTTTGTTCAGTGCTGTTATCTCTGAAGGATTGGCTGCTGGAGGACAGGTAGGTCATGCAATTCAATATGCAGTGCAAGCATCCTGATTTGCCTCTGCGGTCTGCAGCATGCTGTGACCTCTGGCTTCCATTTCACATTAAGTGATCTGTGCTTGGAAATAATGATGATGTTGCCCTGATCTTACAGTATGTTGGTTACGGTTATTGATTGGGTCTGGGACAGAACGGATCTGTGTGGAAAGGGGAAAGAGAAGCAGCCATAAAATACAAGTTGATCACTTACCATGCCTTATGTTTTAAAACTGTGCAGTACAAAATACTTGGATCTCCAGAAAGCAATGGTCTTCTCAATGTGAATGGTTGCCCCCTCCCTGAAGGCATTCAAGGCCAGGCTGGGTGGGGCTTTGAGCAACCTGGCCTAGTGGGAGATGCCCCTGCCTCTAGCAGGTTGGAATTAGATGATCTTAAAGGTCCCTTCCAACCCAAACCATTCCATAATTCTATGATTAGTTGTTAATAACTCCAAATTGGAATTGAAAACTTCATACCCACCAGAACAGAATGTTCTGGGTGCCATCCCTCTAGAAACAGAGCATGTAAACAGATCCTAGATAATTTTCAGATAATTTTCAGAGCTTGATAAATTTGAGGAAGTCATCATATAAAAGATTGATAGCCACAATAAGAGCTCAGATTGAGTACTGTAGGAGGACCTTCCTGATCCCTAATCTTAAACCCTAATCTTATTTTCCTAATAATGATGCTGTTGACTCATATATATTGACCAGGACAGGTGCAGACAGACACATATTTGCCTCACTTGCTTTTCAAGCCAACTGGATGCCACCCACCTCTGGAATCTGTGTAGCTGGAGTGGCCAAGGGCAGTGCCCAAGTTAGTGAAATATGTACAAATACATGACTTTCAGATCTGAACTGGCTTGCTTTTGCCTAACTTGGAGTGTGGGTGAGGGAATCCACACCTATCCATACTGATGTGCCCTCAGAAGGCTGTACAGCACTCACATGTTCAGTGCCTTGGAGGAGCGCGAAGACCACTTAAAATTGAGAGTGCAGAAACCATAAAAGCTAGATGTAGCAGGGCTGAACAGACTGGGATTCAAGAATAAAGGTAGTAACAATGCTTACCAATCCAGGGTATCATGGCTATATGCTGGAGAGCCACATGTAACATCCCCGTGGTCACTTCTGCATGCAGGTGTGAAGTTCAGTGGCTTATTCTGCAGAGGTCCCTTCCAGCATCTACGATTCTGTGATTCTATCAGTCTGATCCACCAATGTTGTGTACGACATGTCACCAGGAAAAAAGAGAGCTCTCCCAGTTGTGCTGAGTTCCCAGACAGTGTTGAACAATGAAGATGATGCCACTGTTACTTTTTTCCACAGAAGTACAATCCTTGTTTGCGCTGCAATGCACCACATCTATCTACTACATCATCGTGTTCCAGTGCACTGACTGATATTTATATAGTTGGAAGCAAATATTGACAGGTATTGGCAAGTGACAGATGATTCCTAATTGCAAGATCCTGGTGGAAAAAGGCAACTAGATCTTTCACTGCATCTGCATAAACAATAACTTTCTTTTGCAAACTCCCCTCCTGCTGTCCTCACTGCTGTTTCAGCCACAGTGGATTTCTAACCGGCCCTCCTAGTAAGTATTTGCCTTTGTGTGAGTGTGCATTGCTCACACCATTTCCTCTGTCACTGAAATGGGATCTTTCCCACGCTACTTGAAACCCAATGTTTTCTCAGCTCCCTGATATTACCTGCTAGCAGAAAGCTGTGACCATACCTTTCTTTAGTGAAGAAGTCCTTATCTTATCTGACATGCACAGTGCTTCATCTTGCGACATTTCTGCTACCCCCAGGCAATGTGTGTGTGTGTGTTTGTGGAAAGGAGGTTAGCAGGAAGAATGACAACTTGTACTTTCAAAATCAACCTCACCTAGGACAACAGTTGATAACAAGCCCAAGCAAAACTGAACAACAGCCTCACCCTCTCCTGTCCTAGCTCACTGGAAAAGAGTGAGGATTTCAGTTCAATTAGCAATGCTGTCTTCAGTGAGATCTTTTTAGTCATTAAAAAATCTGAGGCTCTTTTGACCTCTGTCAGTATTATAGCAACTTATCTCCATGGCTTTTTCCCCTGAGTTAGCCTACTTTGTAAGCAGAGCCACAATAGAATATGTGGCGTATGTTTCCTTGTGTGATTTTAATATAAAATACAGCACCATATTTTTCACATCATCATACCCTGTAATAACTGACTCAGGTGCAAAGAAAACAATATTTAAGACTGAGATTGAATGTGACTCATAACAGTTTTCTAGCAAAAGTGAAACGTTACTTTTAACAAAGCACTTTCATTTCTACAAAAGATCCAACTGAGAAGTCATTGAAGTGTTGACATATCTCTATATAGGATAGAGATACGAAAGTGGGATGTCCCCTGTGACTTTGAAGTCTGGTATTATTAAACTAAATAGATTATTATTCTCAGAGAACTGTGGGTCTTCTTATTCCTTTCTGGGAAGGTGAACAAAATCACTGAAATATTAGCAATCTGTTCTTTATTGCAAATACAACTTTAGCTGGAAACATAAATCTAGAAACAACTGCTTGGAGGAAATAAAGACTGCACAGCCAAGCTATGCTAACAATAGAAGAGATTAAAATTAACATTGCACATGCAGACTGGATCCATATCACCTCTGCATATATCACAAAGGTGGGATTCATCTCGCCTTTAACATCTGAAAGTTAAGCACTTAATCTCAAATGGTCAGGTAGGCTCCACAGCTGTGTCACTAGGCAGAGAGAAAACACCTCAGAGTGTGATTCACCCAACCTGAAACAGGTGTCTCAGACAAGTGAGGCACAAATCCCTCTGAGCATGCTCAGCTTTTCATACTCCAGGGACTTGCTTGCAAGCTGGATCACACCGTAACTAATGGCACATTATTTTTCCCATGGAATCACTGCCTCACTCGGTGCTTCCTAAATCATCTTTTGCATTATCTTGTCTTTTTATCTTCTTCCTGCAATGTGTAGATCTCTGCCTTGTTTTACTGTGTGCTATAGAGCATGGCACAGAACACAGAATTACTCATTTTTGGAGTGACATTTTAAAGTGCTCAGGTGCATCATTCACCACAAATTTGGTTAATACCTCTACAGATCTGTCACAAAAAGGGCAGTATGATTACAGCTGCTTCACAAAGGAGTAATAAAGGCAGCAAAGTGAGAGACATCAAAAGTTTTCCTGCATATTGGTAGCATGGGGACTGACTTTTCAGTGCTTACAACACCATATGGCATTTTGGAAGTGTGACACAGATTATTGTGACCACTATTGCTACTATGGGAGCCCACTGACTTCTGCAAATCACACCTCCCCTCATATTTGCCACTAGCAAAAGTTAACTCCTTTTTTTTCTTTTTCCTCCACATAACTCTCTCAATAGCAGCATTATGGGACACTCACCACTCCAAAGTGACAAATAAAGCCAATTACCTTTATGTGGTTGCCCCACTCTGTAAGATGCTCCTCATCCCACTTAACTGTAAGAGCACTGTGGCTGCAGACCTGTTGTAATCCAGGTTCTGCACTGTGGATTCTGCAAGGAAAGCAAGGAGAGACTTAACAGCAGATTAGCCTGTTGCTCAGTCAAAACTAATTCCCAGAACACAGGCCATTCTTTGCCCCAAGTAAGGCAGGTACCCCTGAGGCAAAACCATTAAAGTTTGTAATCAAGTCATTAAAAGAGCTTATGATAATATTCAAAAGGAGAATGGAGTAAAGTTTCACTAACAAATTGAATTTACTTTTTCATTCCTGATTTTGCAAGTGTATGTTTCTTCTAGCTGTTTGAAAGAGTCATCATGCAACGTTTTTTAAAAGTCATCAACTAGAAAAGGAGAGGTTTTTCTGAGTGAAAATTCCCCCTGGGTCATCAGCCTGCTACTTTATTTGGTAGGATACCACCAGAACAGCTCGTGAAGCATGGGGGTAATGTCATCATCTGTGGGCACCAGAGGAGTATGAATGCATATACTCTGCTGCTGGATTTCATAGCTGGGGAATGCATGTTCCTGTTTCTGATATCAGTTCCAGAAGCTAAGGAAATAGTGACAAATCTTATTCTCCACAGAGTTGGGTTTTTTTTTCTTTTTTTCTTTTTAAGTGGCTCAGGGTAGGAGAATGGTTTTTTATCTTCCCTCTACTATCTGTTAATTTCCAGCTTTGCTTTTCTATTCCAATGCTTTTTTTTCCCTTGACTTTTAAAGCTGCACCTTCCCTCCTTCTTCACCTATCCTACGCTCTCAATCCTTGCCTTTCTGCTTCTGCTTGCATCTCGCGCATTCACAGCTTCCACCCTTATATGAAGCTTTATTACATTACATGCAGATTCTCACGTTGTACTCAGCAAGACAGTGGTATATTAGCCCCATTGAACAGGATGTCAAGCAAATGATTGCTAACATTTATACTGCTCTAGTGTCAAGTCTGTGAGCAGGGGAATGTTTGGTTACACGAAGTTTTAACTCAAGGTTTTTCAGTTTTTTAATTGCATAGATACTAAAGAAGATGTGTTTTAAGAGCTGTTGAAGGACTGAATCTTGAATTCAGAACAGGATAAGGTTCATGAGTACTAACCAGATCTTGAGGGAGTTCCCTTTGAAGCCCAGTGTCTGCCTGCATGGTGGAAAATTATATCTTGAACGTCAGAGTTGTTCACTGTGGAGCATGAAGCATCATTTCAGACAGCTGTTTACATAGCAAATGCAGTGTTGTCTTCCAGTGAGTCAAGTGATGGGAGGTATTGGCACTGTGCCTTCCAATTCAGAGTAAGCTGAATTGAAGCCATTGTGTACCTTCAAGTCGAAGTCAAAATCGAAGTCAAAAACCTGTAAGGTGATTTCCATAAGAGGCGAAGCTAAAACCAGAGACTGTCTGATGTGCTCCCAGCATCTGGAGGAAATGGGGACCTAATGCCTGTATTGACTGTTATCAATCTCTCTCCAAAGGGATTTATTTGTTTAGGGCACAGAGAAAGCTCTGCCATGCCTATTTTTTCATGTTTCTTGCTCACCACTAGCCTAGCTGTGTGGCTACATCTGCATTTCTGGGAACCTTACTGATCTCATAACCCAAATCTGGACTGCTCTGTATCTGATCCTATACCTTTGCCAGTTTTAGTGGTCCTAACAAGAAATAAACCATGTGAGCATGTGAGGTATCCCACGATCCAGAAAGGATTTAGCACTGTTAAGCAACAGCTTACTGTTAAGCAGCAGCTCCCCGAAATCCTCTCGGAGCTGAGGCCTGCAAATATTAAGGTTTGGTCAACCCAAACCTAAGAGGTCAACTGAAAATGTTCTGCATGTATGTAGAAGACATTTCCTGAGTCTAATGGAAGATATTTTCAACTAGTAAGAATGACCATAAAACAACAGCTGTGCAAATTCATTTGCTGCAAAGCAGGTAAAGAAGGGGTAACCTGGGCCATATGTAAACCTCAGGTAGCTGCTGTAGCCTGGAGTCATCCAGATGAGAGCAAGGCTTCATGAAGCTCTCAGCTGTCTCTGGGCCAGCAGCAGAAGGCACAGATCCAGAACATAACACTGCTTTTGCTGCTTCTTTTTGCCTTGTAAGTGAAAATCGTATTTTATCCACTGAGATAATAAAAATGCCTGCTAGTTAAACTGTGTAAGCAAATTTCAGATGATGGATTTATCCTCCTCTTATCACAATGAATAAAGCTGGTGATTGCTTTCAGCCTAATTCTATTGTGATATACCGAAAAAATAACTTACACTGAAAAGAATTCCACTGGTTTGATGCTGCAATACAGACACGCAGTGCAATACAGACCATCTGGATGACATTAAACATTAAGAATCAGAATCACTTTGAATTCTGTTGGAAATAAATACAAAGACACTACAGCCTTTGAGCAGCTTATAAACCATTCACAGCAAGAAATACCACGGAACAACTGAATTCTTCAAGCATCCATTTGGCACAGTCCCACGTATAGCACACTGCTGACAGCACAGCCAGCAGCAGGCATGGCTGTGGAAGGAGTCAGGACCTGAGCCAGAGTGAGCTGGAGTCAGTAAGTATTTCCATTTACTTTAGAGGACTCATAACTCACCTAATGACTCACTGCCACTGTAGTGCTGATCTGGGCCGCCTTCTCCACCAAAAAGAGGCTCAAGTTGGCACCAGGTGTGAAAGGATGCAACTGCTTGTGTGAGTCTGTTCTGCAACTACTGTCCCAGGTTTTACATGTAGAAATACCAAAAGTATCAAGAAAGAAAGAACAGAAAGGTATGCACTCTTGGCATAGTATATGATTGCCTTCTTAATGACACCCAGATGATGTAGATTGACTTACCTTCTCCAGTGTTCTTGCTCTGGAGGGAGCTCTGTTCACACACTTGGGACATTCCTATCACATAACCACACACCATCCCTCTTACCCTCTACAGAGGGTGAGGCTGCTGTGTTACTTTTTAACTGAAAATGTGTGACATGGTTAATTCTTCATGACTTAAGATTTGCCTAATAAAATCTATATTAGCTTACAGTGGGTGACCTACTGATAGCACCTAAGGAACCAACTTCGCTTTGGGAAGAAAATCGTTAAATTTTGGGATATAGATTTTGAGAATATTTAGCAATATACGTAGAAAAGAATAAAATTAAATGCTTATCTATACACAGAGGAAAATGCCATACATTCTGCTAGGTACTTTATCAGCTGTGTGATTTCCAGGAGAAATTATCAGAAAGACAAAGAATTACTTCTTTGAGACAAGCATTTTCTTTTGCACTTATGTTTGGGTCCCAGAATTTCTACAATGAATTTTTCATCTTCTGAGCTTCCACTAAAGGTGCTCCCAGTGGCAAGATGCCCAACTCACTACTAGCTGCCAAGTCTTGTTTGAGGAGGAATTTTTCAGTAAACTAGTATTTTTGTAGTACTTTTTGGCCCTCAACCCACAGCCTTAATTTGCCTAGTAGAATATCTGGAAGGCTGAAGAGAGTTTGTCTGATAATAGGGAAGCTTAAGGGTCATCTCGCCCAGATTTTTTAGCTTGGTAGCTGCCAAACTTGAGTGCTTCAGGAAGAAAGACAAATACCACACTAATCAGGAGTGTTTTCCTTATCCTTGTTCTTTTGCAGCTTAGGAACTTACTGAACAAGAATGTTTCAAATCAGAATGCTTATCTGTGCCATCTAGATCTGTATCCAAAACTGAGACTACTGTGTAAGTACAGCTCAGTGATGCTCCTCTCCCAAAAGATGAAGCAACACAGGAAGATTATTCTTAACTCTTCGCCCTATTATAAATTTAAAGTGCATTCCCATGTATGCAAATATATAAATAAACCCAAGGGAGTCTCTTGGCTATATAGAACAAGCAAACAATTCCAGCTAGATTAATAAGATTTTTCTATGATAAGCAACCTGATGAGATATGGGACAGTTTTATCCTGCCCCTTGGTAATGCAGCGCCTGAACCTTCTTCTGTAAAACATCAATCATAGAATTGCTCAGGTTGGAAAAGACCTTCAAGATCACTAAGTCCAACTTCAACCTAACCATACCACCCTAACAACCCACCACTAAATCATGTCCCTGAGCACCATATTCCACATGGTTCTGGCCCCACACGGCAGAAATGGCCTCATAGCAGATAGTGTCAGACACTTTGCTGCAGCTCTTCCACCAGAGAAACGGTTTGTGCAGTTCCCCTTATCAGCACCAGGACAATAACCACCTATCTTCTTAAATATGAGAAGATAGACAACTTATTTGCTCATCAAATGCAAAATGCTGGAAAGTAAAGTAGAGAATGAGTACAATTCTTAAAAAGCAAAGTTAGAAAATGCTCCTGGCTAGTAATGCTGTCTTCAGAGTGGCACTGAAAAGGTGACTTTTCCCAGTAGCTCTCTCCTGCTGGAAAGCTGGCTCAAGAGCTGAAAATAGCGGTTGAGAGAAGTGTCTAAACAGAGTATGAAGCCTGCTATCATATTAAACTGAAATCTATCTTATATTCTTGAAGATAAGTGTCAAATCAAGTGATTAGCATCTCTATATATACCACAGGTCAGCTAGCTGATGGCACATTAGATACGTGGTGTATATATATTTGAGTTTTCACATTTTACATATGATAAAATAAGTAAGGTCTTAACAAGCAGACTGTGGTCCAACAAAATAAATTCTTAGTATTTTCATTTCATTTTTAAATAAATGAGGTGGGAGTTTCTCACAGAAACAAAAGTGTCCTCAAGATATAGGCACTTCCACGCCATTGACTTGATGGTTTAGAAGACATTCTGGTCTTCTTCTGGAACTATTTGTACATCCACAAATGAATGCTTTGTTCACTTAATATTGAGATTTTTGCATTGTGAAATTGACTGCTGCTCATCCTGCCACATATGTTATTCTTGTCACTCTGACAAATTCCTCTGAGGGTTGTTGCAACAATCATATTTTTTTGAACACAATCCTGCGTCCTTTTGCTTCATAAAAATCTGCACTTAACCACTTTTTAAAGAATACTTTAAAATTAAACTGACTTTAAAGTCAGTGGAAACTGTTAAAATCTTTTAGGAAATCTTCAAGTAATTAGAGATTAAAAATAGAATTAGGTAATTAGAAATGAAAACATATGCAATGTACCAGTGTCAAAGCCATTATAAACCAGTGGACGAGAAATCAAGCATGTGCCCTAGTCTTAGCACAGTTCTCCTTTGGGACCCACCTTTGAAAATAATTGGATGTATGACTCTTTGTCCTTCCACCACCATGGGAAATGTGTTATAGGAGAACTGTCATTGAGAAAGCATCTGATGTCTACAGCTACCTCTCTTTGAGGAAGAATGCCTCAGTGTTCAACCATTTACTTGAAACCGTGTTCAGTAAGGCAAGTTTCATATAAAACATGCCGAAGGGATTACAGAATCTAAATCAGCTCAGCTGCAACACAAAGACAGAACACAAAGACACAATGAAAAAGAAAGGCATTTGTCTGCAGGGTGCTTAGATCAGTGCCAAAGATCCCTTTCAACCCCTGATTGCTATGATAAAATGCTAAAATCTTTGTGGCAGTGTCACAGGAGGATACATTCAAGCTTGTGTGTGGTGAGGTGTTTGTACCTACAGCAATGGTCATTCTGGTTCAAATCTCTCCTCCTCTTCCTACTTCCTCCTGCCTCACATACCTATTGTTCATCAGATGAAGCAGAAAAGGCAGAGCTTGAAACCTCCTGTTGTGAAAATGGGAATACGCTTTGGACAGTGTGAGGGTTTGTTCTCTCAGGAAAGTCACAGCCTTTCCCATGATTGGCCAAGACTTCAAATAAACTCTCATCTTGTTGTGAAGTAGAGCTGAGCTGAGGAAAGCTCAGATTCTGGGATACAAATGCTTCATATTAAACCTTTTATTCTGTACATACACATAACTTGCTAATTATTGCTCTCTCATGTTTTATGCAAAATCATAATCATGGACAACTAACGTAGCTTGATCTCATTTCAGACTGGAGCTGATGGCAACCACACACACAGGGATGAAAATATTTTGAGGGTTACCTCAAATCATTTCCCAGCTCCGTCCTTGGAGAGGCTGCTGGACAAGACATGCTATGGCAGGACACATCCTGCAGTAGGCCTGCTCAGAGATCCGTGCTCCTGAGTCCTGGGCTCATTTACACCCACCAGACTCCACAGAGTGTCTTTGCAGCTTCATAAAAAACTTCATAAAAAAAACTTCATAAAAAAAATGAGAGAAATTATCTGTGAAGAGAGGAAAATGACCTTGAGATGGTTCACTGATGGGAGAGGACGACAGTGCGCTCTGAGGGAGGCAAAACCCCTGTCTCTGGTTCAGCAGAGAGACACCAGCTCAAACCAGAATCTCTGCAGGAGCCTTGAGGTTAGGCTCCCTTCATCACTTCAGGTCATGCAGATTGGTAACTGAACCCAACACAAGTACTTCAGCAAAGATAACTCCTTTTACTGCATTTTTCCAAATACGAGATATCATGATTTCCAGCAGATGTACAGTCATGGCAGTAGTAATTATTTTTGTTGCATTTAACTTGACCAATAACACCCTACCATTACCTTATGTGTGCCAAAACCTGAAGGAGGATCCTGGGAGGGAGAGATCTTCCTGGAGCTCCCCTATCTGCTTCATCTCCACACAGGTGACAGCAGAAATGTATGAAGTGCCACGAACATCAGCTAAATATATATATTGAAAGAACTTCTTTTCAAAATTCATTTTTCTACAGTAAACTCTGGTTTAACAAAAGCCCCACAAGAAGTTTGGGAGTTTTGTTAAACCAGAGTTTACCGTAGAAAAGGAAGTTCAGCATTTCATTAGCCAGCATTATTCACTTGCTGCTTGAAATTATGTTTCAGGGTGCACAGATGATTAGACAATTGCTAATATGTCTGCACCCAGAAAGTCTTTTGAGGCACCAGAAGAACAGAAAAACAAGTAGAAGACAGGAAATCCCACTCTATTAAATAATAATAGCAATAGAGAAAGAGGAAGAGGATCAAAGGGGTGGAGTATCTTTTCTACGAGGACAGGCTGAGAGAGCTGGGACTCTTCAGCCTGGAGAAGGCTACAAGGAGCAGCCCTCCAGTACTTGAAAGGGGACTACAGAAAAGTTTGGGAGGGACCTTTGATAAGGGCAGGTAATGACAGGACAAGGGGAAATGGTTTTAAACTGGAAGAGGGTAGATTTAGACTAGATATTAGGGAGGTGAGGATGGTGAGACACTGGAGCAGGTTGCCCAGTGATTTTGTGGATGCCCCTCCACGGAGGCATTCAAGGCCAGGCTGGATGGGGCACCGGGCAACTAGAAGGGGGAGGTGTACCTGCCTATAGCAGGGGGCTGGAACTAGGTGATCTTAAAGGTCTCTTCCAACCCCAACCATTCTATGATTCTATGATTTTAAGAGGTCTTTGGAAGATCAGACTATTCTCATGCTGAAAACTGAGCACGTTTTGATGGAAGTATATGTGCACAAATCCTGATGTGTTCAAAGTAAATGACTTACATGGTGCAGTAGCAGCATAGTGTTACAGTTCCCTTTTTATTGAACTTCTGCCCTTCGCAGTACACACATGAAAATTATTGGCACAGGCTGCCAAGGGAGGTGGTGGAGTCACCATCCCTTAGAGGAGTTCAAGAAGTGTGTAGAAGTAGCACTGACAGATACGGTTAGTGGGCATGGTGGGAATGGGTTGGTGGTTGAACTAGATTGATCTTAATGGTCTTTCCAATCTTAATGATTCTATGATTCAGCTGCCACATGGTTACATAGCTGCTTTAGTATCAAGAAAGATAAGGGTGAAAGACAGAGGTCTCTTTGCACTCTGTTACATGTTAAATTCAAACACTGAAGTCTACACAAGTGAAGAAATTAGGAAGAACTAAGGGAGCAAAGAGAGCAAAAAAATAAATATCTTGAAAAAAGTATTATGATTGGTTATTTGTTGTTCTTTATTACAAGTTATCACATCACTGTCTGAGCTAAGAGTTCACTATGAAACCTTTGATATGAATGATAGAAAAAATAAGAACATAGGAGAGTCCTTGGGGATTTTTTGTTTGTTTGTTTTAATCTT
The DNA here is from genome assembly GCF_023343835.1 of Lagopus muta. NCBI lineage: Eukaryota > Metazoa > Chordata > Aves > Galliformes > Phasianidae > Lagopus > Lagopus muta. The sequence goes on along the minus strand of NC_064434.1, from coordinate 31,773,326 downwards.
TTTTCTTATGTTTTCTTCTCTAACAACAAAAAAAATAAATCTTCTAATAAAGCATTTCTAGCACCAATGTCCATAAGAAGCTGCGCAACGAGTGCCTGGTTTTGGATGTGCTTTCCATCAGCAGGGTGTAATCCACAGACCTGCCACATTCATGAACCCAGTCACTCTTGATATGATAATGATCTCTTTTCACTCTGACCACCTTAAAGGTAAATAAAGCAAGCTACCTAGACATTACAGCAACGTGCAAGGACAGAGAACTCCATGCAGGTTGACTTCACAGATAGAAAACAGCTGATAACAGACAATATTTCAACTGGCTGTAGTTAACCTTTAATTGGGGTCCAACAACAGCACGTGCATGCTAAATGTGTTATTTCAAAAGCAAGCAAACAATCCCATCCCACACAACAAGTAAAATTAATGAAAAATGCTAATCTTCGATCTGACATGATCACGTTCACAGTATACAGCTGCTGTGCAGTCGGTACCATTTGACATCAAACCTCAAATAGGATTCCTATGATCTTGTCTTTACTTCACCTTCCATGAAACCAGGCCTTTACATTTGCAAAAACACTAAATAAATAAATAAATAAATAAAAACTAATTATTTACTCACACTTGTATTTAAGCACAAGCTGCCCTTTTTAATTAGGTCATAGCATGTGCGTTGTGCTTTTGTCCAGTCCAAGAGAAAACCAAGGGGTAGCTTTCTCCTGCTATCATCACCTATGACTGATCCCCTCTTGCTGCACCTCTCCATGACATAATTTTGATTTACTAGCTTATATTCATTACAGACAAAGGGCCTGAGAGCTTTTTATCTTCATGTAAATTTATTGATAATTCCTTCACACCTTTATCCCTATCTTCCATCCTATATCAGGATTTCAGACAGATTGAATGAACAGGATTTCTATAGGAAAAACAAAACAGGGAGCCAAGTTTGTTTCAGGCAGTGCTTCCATACAAGATACTGCTAGAAGTACAAAATAGGTTTGAAAAATTGCCCTGCAGCAACTAAAATGGGGTCTGTATCTCACAGCATCAGAAGTGGCAGCTGCAGCAGCTGACCAGGAGGATCATGTATGCTAAAGTAAGAACTCATCTGCAGTGCACACCATGGAGAATGAGGCATTGAGATTCAAGGCAGGTAGAGGTTGCTAAGCCAATGGGTCCACGCAAAAAAACAAGGAGTGAGAGGGATTTTGTGGCATGAATGAAGAAACTGGGCAGGAAGGGAAAGGAGCTGAAGGCTGAGAAGCAGAGCTAAGCCAGAGTCTCCAAGAGACAGCATGGAGTTCTCATACAGCCAGGAGAGAGCCTAAGAGATTCTCAATGTGGTGGAAACACCTCGCAAAAACAGTCAACTGTATTTCACAGTGTCTTTTTCAACAGTTTAATAGTCCTTTCTTAAACACTGATGAACAGGAACCATTTACTACTGTGAGACATGTGGCTAAGTGTATTAAAAGTGTGTCACATAGATGCTCCAGTATGTATTCACAGCCCATAATTGTGACTTCTTTGCAGAACATAAGCTGGCCTGACAGGGGAATGGGATAACGGGCACAACAACCTGCAGAGCAGACACCTGAACTAGGGAGTTGTTTCTATCAGTATTCCTTCTTCAAACGTTTAATAAAAAGGAGCTTCCATTCCGTGTATTTCCAGAGGTTATGAAGCAGTGAGTTACTCCCCATCCTAACTCACACAACCGAGATTTTCAGGCTGCTGCTTCAGTTCTCTGGACTCATCAGCATAACTGGCAGCACCGACCCTCACAGCCTGGTCTCTGACCTTGCTGGTGAAGCTAAAATCACCAAGAATTGAGACACAACAGCAAATAAGCAGGGAGCAAGCAGCTGGCCCAATGACAACAGGCATTCATTTTTTCCCCAACCCTTTAGACTTGCATCATGCAGTCAAAATGGCTAACGCCTTTTATCCACAGGGTTAACTAAAAAAAAATAAGTCAGCTTTGCACATATTGAACATAAGCACAAGCAGCCCCGTTGGCTCAGGGTGGCTCATACTGGCTTGGCTACAGCCTTTTATCAGTGCGAAATTACATCTGCGCTGGAAGAGATGAGTCACTGAGGAAGACAAGGCCCACAGAATGGGGCCACCAATAACAAGAGCAGATCTGGAATCGATGTCACCCTTGCATTTCAGACCACCGCATTTGCATGCAATTAAATGCAGGACACAGAGAAGCAGAGGAGTCTCAGAACGGCTGCGGCACAGCTCTGGGGCATGCAGTATTCACCAGAGAAGCACACACCTCTTCCGTGCTCCCCCTAAGCAAGAAGCTCAAACGGCGATCTCCCCCGATCTGAAACAGGTGATCTCACAACACGGAGGAGTTTGGTTTGTTTTTCAGTTTGTTTAAATAAAGCAGTCGTTTGTGAAAGGTTTCCCTACGAACGCAGGGAACACTCCATGCGCGCCGTTAGCTGCGTCTCAGCCCTCAGCGAGGCGATGGTGCCCTCAGGTGGATGCAAAGCGCTCAGAAACTCGCCGCAGTGCCCGCAGCGTCTCCCTGCGGCTGCGGGGTTCGCCGCCCTGCAGAGCGCAGGCAGCGCCGGACCGACAGCCTGATGGACGGGCACGCAAGTTTGGAAGCGGCACAAGTATAAGAATAAGAAAAAAAGAGATTAACAAACGCACTGAAAAAGACACAGATCCCATTTATGGCTTCTTCCTTCCCCTTTCTTAGGTTGGAAATGCGCTACGATCTTTGTTGTATCAGAAAGATAGAAAAGAGCAGCATGGGCTCTAACAGAAACCTGTAAAGATCTTGGAAGAGCGGGATAAAAGAGTTCACATCATTTCAAAACGAATCCCTCGTTTTTAAGACAAAACTGGCACAGTGGACCCAATTGAGCTCACTGCTCAGAGGCCACAGGGTACACTGCTATTGTAGAGTGGTGGGCAATGTAGAACTTAAATCAGCTGTTCAATTAGCTCAGCTAAATACTGCACGGCAGGGCTCTGCTAGAACCATGCAGTGTGGATGTCATTCATGCCTGTGCTCAGCTCCCTGCCCATCGTGGCCTTGTCTTGGGCAGCCCCAGCCTGTCCTGATGCCCAGGGCTCTCTCTCCACAGGGGTAGGGTTGGCATTAGAGCTCTCTGGACTTCACAGAATTCCCAATGGCCTGTTCCTCCAGCCTGCATTTGAAAGGCAGCCCTACCCTTAAGACCTCATCGTCTCTAGCTTAGCGAGAGTGCATTGTATGGCCTCCTCCTGACAACTGATAAAGATGTTGGATTCACCCCAAAACTTGGAGGCAAGCAAACAGCACAGAACTGCAGGAGTCTGTGAAGTACAACTTAGCAGCCCCTGCCCCTTGAGCCAGTCAGCCAACCTGTGTTTCAGCCATCTGGGTGTCCATACAGTCCCTAGCATCCAGATCTGGATTTTGGATAGCAATGCCTGAAGTTGTGCTAAAACTGAGGTAGATGTTCTTCCCTTGTTCCCAGATTCAGTCATTTCCTCATAGAAGGCAATCGGGTTGCTCTATCATGATTTAATCTGCTGAGCAGCTTCGGGGAGAGTTGATAACACAAGACCAGAACTACAACAGGTTGTGTATTAGAAGGAGAGTTCTTAGTTACACAGAGAAATGTTGGTAAGTGGGAATCAAAACTACAGCCATCTGGCACAGCAGGAAGAAATACTGTTTACTCTTGTAAGGAATGCTAAGTTCAGAAATGGATTCTTAATTTAGCTGTCAAAATTATCTATTTCAGAGTATTTTTGCCTGAAAGCTTCCAATGCACTGATACAAATATTAGTAAAGATGGAGGGGAAATCGAAGCAGTTAAAGAACTTCGTTAAAATAAATGTGAGGCCTTAGAGTACATAGACACTGCACTCTTACAACACCTGCACATACTTCAGTACTCGGAGAGAAAAACCATAGTACTGACAACCTGGGAGCTGGAAAAATTTCTCTTTGCTAAATTGCCCCCAAATCTGTTAAAGCAGAAGTCAGTTGGGGTTCCTTTCAGGGAAGGACAGAAGAGTTGCAAGATTTTCTTTGAGAAACGGCAAGTGATCGAAAACTAAAATAAAACGGCAGGCAAAAAAAAAAAAAAAAAAAAAAAAAAAGTTGTAAAAGTAAATCTTTGATTTTTAAAATCTGAAAGAGCATGAACTGCAGCCATAAAAAGAATGAAAACCTCCTATAGTGGCAAGAACTTTTCAAAACCAAATAGTTCTCATCTAAAAAGTAAGACTGACTTTGCAAAGACTATTAAAATAAATTGGATATTCTGTCATATAAAAAAGATAACTGAGAAAAAATTACAGATCACTAAACTTACGTGTAACTTCACGTTAGAAGTTCCAAGAAGGTGATTCTTTGTCTTGGTTTTCAGCGAGGATTAGGATGTCTTCAAGGAGCAGAAATGGGATGGCTGCTGACATTGAGCATAGCATTGCACAACTCCATCCCTTTTGACTTATGTAGCTTCCCATGTACTCAAGGAAAGCTGCTGATCATCATCTCCACAGCATCACTGCACACTGGCCACAGGGCATTCCTTCCTTGGCATCCAGTGTTGGTCAGAGATCAAGATATTAGGCTACACGGACCTTGGTTCTGACCTTACATCTGCTTTTTCGTAGTTGTGAAAGGATTGACAGATGAGGCCATCTCATCTTGAGGTGAAAGTAACATGTCAAAAAAGTATGCCCAGATTTAGAAGAAAAATATGTAATGACAGAGATGCATGTGGAAAGTGATGCAAAATACAGCTCGAGTATATTTAAATCAGCGCATCCTAAATAATTTATTTCCTCTTGACAATCAGGAAATCAGGATAAATCACACACATATTGACAAACATCCACTTGCACAACAGCCTCTTACTGGTTGAAATGGGAAAAGGTGGGGGTGGCTACATGAGCCACTAAGACAGATTGCAACACGCAGCATTAACAGTGGTCTCATTGAGAAGACTCAGAAGTGAGAGTAGCTCTGTGCAAAGAAAGCCCAAGTCCAGCCAAGTCCAGTGTGAAGGATCACAGCTAATATTTTCCCTAGTGACAGAAACAGCATCCTAAGGAAATTTATTGCTAACCTCTGCTTCACATCAGCCTCAGTTCAAGAGCAGTAATTCACATCCGGGTGGTAATCTTCTCAGATGTAAATGACTTGCAATAAACCCAACAGTAAAAAGAGCAGGTCAAGCACCCAGAACCAAAGCCAAGGATTTCAACTGTGTGCTGGGAGCTCAGCAACAAATGTGAAGGAGAAGTAATTTTCTATCAGACATTTTTGATTGGTCATCAGTGATAATTGCTTAAGGCAACAGAAGTGAGTGGTCCAGGGATCGTGCTCAGAAAAACCTTCTCTGAAAGTAACAAATAGTAATAACATTTTCTTCTGAATGGTATCTGGTATGACCTCTGAAATACAGTTCCATTTTCCATTCACCTTTCCAGGCTGTGGCTATCGAGGATGTGCAAAAGGGCCAAGGCAAGTGGCTGGGCAGGTTAGGAAAACCCTCTACAAAGAGCATGACTCATATGGCCAGGCATTTGAAAAGCTGGGAAAAAGCAGGCAAGGAGCAGGCTATATCTCACCTTGGAACAAGCCTCATAGTGGCAGAAAGGCAGAACTTTCCTGTTCATTTCATATCTCTTCTTTTAAACATGGGAGTCATCCACAGCAGTGGTTGGCAATCCTGCCCATGGTAGAGGATTGGAACTAGATGATCCTTGAGGTCCCAACCCAATCAATTTCACAACTATATATTTTTTCTGCAGAGCTAGCTCTTGTTAATACGTTCCTTTTGTATATGCGTGGCCCATCTTGAGGGAAAGAGATTTCTTGATTGGGCTATGATGCTCTAGAAGATACTGAAGATGAAAAGTTAACCTGTGCCATACCTCATCTCAACACAGACTTCAAGCTATGATTCTAAGTACAAAATTAGGAGAAAGAGATGATATTTTGGTTAAGCAGAACAAACAAGACTGAACTCCAGTTTACTGCAAGAAGATAAAAGATGAATAAGCTGTTATAGAAAGTGTTTGGATGTACTTCCTTTGGATACTCAGTGTTAGTAGTATTTATGGATTAAGCTTGCAGATTCTTATCCCGGTGGGGGATTTCAACCACACAGATATCCGCTGGGGAAACAACACGGCAAGCTGCAAACAGTTCAGGAGACTCCCAGAGTCCACAGATTACAAATTTCCTGTTCAGATATTAGACAGACCCACTGGAGGTAAAGTATTGCTGGATCTGGTGCTCTCCAATGTGAAGCAGATTGGTAAAAATTGTTAACAGCGGGCTGCAGCAGCTATACCCTGGGACAATGCCCAAGCCCTGGTTGAGTTTGTGATCTCAAGGAGCACGGGCCTTGCAAAGAGTGGAGTCAGGACCCTGAACTTCAGGAGCAAACTTCTGGCTGTTTAAATAATTGTTGGAAGAGATCCCCTGAGAAACTTTCCTTAGAGTCAAAGGAATGGAACAGAGCTGGCAGCACTTTAAGAACATATTTCTAAAGCACAAGAGCTCTCCATCACCCAGAGTAAGAAATCAGGCAGAGGAGGCAGGAAACTAGCATGGCTAAGCAAGAACCTGCTGGTCAGACTAAGGGAAAAAAGAGAAAGTGTAAGCAGTAGAAGCAGAGATGTGTGGCCTGGGAAGAATATAGAGATGTCAGGTGCACAGGGATGGGATCATGAAAGACAAGACAAAGATGGAATTGAATTTGGCAAGGGATGTAAAAAACAAGGGCTTCTTGAGATAACACTGGGCAGAAGAGACAGGCAAAGGAGAATGTACCCCCTCTGATAAATGAAAAGGGAGAGTTTGCTCCTTCTGATATGGAGAAGGCTGAGGTTCTTAACAAGGTTTTTGCCTTGGTCTTCCTTGCGAGTCAGGCTTCTTACACCTCCTGGCGTTCCTAAACTTCCAAACAAGGGTCTGGGCAGCAAAATCACTCCCAGTGTAAATGTGAAACAAGTCTGAAACCACCTCATGAGGCTGAATGTATACATGTTTATGGGCTGGACACCATACATCCCACATGTAGGAGGAGCTGGAACAGTTTGTCTAGAGAAGCTGTAGATCATCCCATCCCTAGAAGTATTCAGGGCTGGGTTATACGGGACACTGGGCAGCCTGACCTGATAGGTAACAACCTTGACCATGCTGGGGTAAGGGGGTGTAGAACTAGACCATGTTTAAGGTTCCCTCTAAGCTAAGCAATTCCACAGTTCTGTGAACTGGCATTTCCCCCATGAAACCATCACTGGAAAGCTTCCAGTTATTGCCATACAACAGGGACTAAGAACATTCATATAGTAAGCCATGAGGCAATGGGCTGTGGGAAGGCTGAGCATGGGGGAACTGTGAAAGGAAGGGCCAGTTAAACAGGTTTTGCAGGACTGGTGGGAGACCTGCCCATGCACGATGACAAACTGTGTGCCAAAGTAGTTAGTGGAACACAGCCAGGTGTAGTGACCAAAGCTGCTGGCAGGAGCTGCTGCCAGCCTACGAAAAGGGTATGTGCAAAACACTACCTGGTGCTACTATGGCAGCATGTAATTACAAAACAAGCTGGGGAAGTTATAGTGTATTCACAGGACCTGAAGTTGAACTTCTATTCACCAGATCAAACCTGTAACCTACTATATAGTTCTAAGCGCTATACTTTATTTCTGCAGCCTTGCTCTCATCTTGCATCAGGGCTAAGATCTTCACCCTGTTCCTAGCTTCCAGATGCCCTACTGGAGGCATGGTGGATGATCTCAGCAGAGAAGTTACAAAACTGGCATAATTACTTGAAGTACTGACTCAGAAGTCGAAGGTGGGATGTGAGATAACAGTGAGATACAGTCAAGACGATGTTGCTGGTATACAGGCTGCCTGCTATAACACGATTGCTTTTCAGATGATACTAATGCATCTTAATCAAACATTTGAATGCTGCTTACGAAAATTATCATGTTGACAGGCATGGAGATTGAAATCAAGTATCTAGTACCCAAAACACCCCAACCACAGGGCTGCTGTTAAGGAGGCTAAATGTCGCTGAAACGGATCAGAGCAAGAGTCCATACTGTCCAATATCCTCCTTCCAAAAGCAAAACCTTACAAGGTAAGAGATTCCATCTCTGGCAAAACATTCCAAGTGCTGGGGATCAGAGGTTTAAAGGGAAATCCTAAGCCAGAGGTTGCAAGCATACCATTTGCACTCAGTGCCAAGGATCATCCTAACTTCCTTCAACGTGCTTAATCTTTTTGAATCTACTTAAAATTTTCAGCTTCCACAATAGCCTTATTTTAAATGTAATTATATTTTACAGGCAAAACACTTTATCTTCCTTTCAACTGCTTACAAATTCTGGCTGATCATTTCATCAAATGACTCCCAGTATATCTTAATCCTACACAATGCTGACCTTTCTCTTCCACCATCTTGTCAACAATCAGTCTGCTATTAAACTCTTGAGATCACTTGTGTATGTGGATTACCACAGCTCCACCTTATTGCCATCTTCTTTAGGTGAGAATGACCAACTACTTATCTGATACTTTTCTCCTCCCTGTTTCTCTGTTGGATGGGGCTTTGAGCAACCTAATCTATTGGAGGTGTCCCTGGTGGAGCCAAATGTTCTCTGGAAGTCTCCTTAATCCATCCTTGAGCAGATCTTCATAGAGAGAATCATAGAATTGCTCAGGTTGGAAAAGACCTTAAAGATCATCAAGTCCAACCACAACCTAACCATACTACCCTAACAACCTCCACAAAATTATGTCCCTGAGCACCACATCCACATGGTTTTTAAACACATCCAGAAATGGTGACTCAACCACCTCCCTGGAGACCGTATTCCAATGCTTAACAACCCTTTTTGTAAAGAAGTTTTTCCTGATATCCAACCTAAACTTGCCCTGGTACAACTTGAGGCCATTTCCCCTCATCCTGTCACCTGTCATCAGTGGGAAGAGACCAAACCCGCTCTCGCACCTTTCAGATACTGGAAGAGCAGTAAGGTCTCCCCTCAGCCTTCTCTTGATATATGTGCTTATTTTCAAGACATTGAAGGACCTCTGGTGTTAGCAGCTTTTGGAAAATCTAAATATACTGTATATAAATACCACATACTCAGGCTCAGGAGAAAGAACTAAGATTTTTTTTTTCCCTCTATGCAAAGGGTTTACTCAGTATTCGTACATTTGTACCCTGAATCTGCTCCTTAGTATAATTTTCTCCCCTTGATATTTTTATTATTAAATTTTACTCAGCATTCTAATTCTCTAGCTCCACATTTCTGAAGACCAGTATCATATTTACTGCCTCCCATCTCTAGTTATAGTACACCTATTACAATTACTACTAACTCCTTTAGAACTCTTTTGGTTAACACCACCTGGAACTGGAGATGTTAGTGCCTGAAAAAGCTACTTCTGCCATTGAATTCAAGTAATCCCTTGAAGCTTTCTCTTACAGTGAAAGGTTCTGACATGAAACCTTGCGAGTCCTTCTGTGCTGAATACTGAAGCAGATAACCTACTTTTCTGTAGATCTTCTCTTCCTGAAAAAAAGATAAACAGCATGAGCAGCAAAAGGGGCTTCTAAAAAAAAAAAAAAAAAGCAACAACATGAGGTGTTCCCAGTGAAGCGGTCGATTTCCCAAGTTTGTCAGTGTTTAAGGGGCACTCACATAATGTCCTCAGTAATACGCTTTAACTTTTGGTTAGTCCTGAAGTGGTCAGGAAGTTGCCCAGGACTTCGTAGATCCCTTCCACTGAAGTACTCCAATGTGCCAAAATGTAAGGTTTCTTTGAATCTTCATCCGCTTTCCTTAAAACTATTCTTTGTCAATATTTGCACTTTTCATTGCTCAACATGCATCAGTGCAGTTAGGAAACACCATCACCTTTGCAGTGATAAGCCTCTGCTAAGAATACCAAAGTCAGATCAGAAGAGACTTAAGCAGACATTCACTTTTTGGTTATGTACCAAAGCTCAGCTCCAGTTTAAAAAGTCTAGCTCCTTATTAGTGAGGTACCTTTATCCTTAAAAACTCACTGACACATGCCAGTGAGCACCACCATCTCAACAGAAGGGAGCAGCTGACTGCCTCTTACACAAACCACTGGGAAGGTGGAAATGCCATCTCAGCAACCAGGTTCCTTAAATGCCCAGGCTACTAGATATGTCCAAATCACATAAAGCAGAGGCGGCCTCAGAAGTTTTGCCTTACAGCACAATTGCTAGCATGTTCATCAGTGAAGTGAAACGTGTGGGTTGCAGGACTTCCCTTCCTCTGCCTGAGGGGGAGATGTTGGTCACTGCTCCCCACTGGATGGCTCTGGAGTCCTTCCACGGCATGATGTTGCCCAGCACTCTTCACTCACCAAGAACATGGGGCATGTTTGCAATCTGCCACATTGAATTGTGCTTGCAGAGATCAGAGACCTGTTATATGAACATCCAAACATCACACAGACAGCAAGATTTATTCCCTCTTAAGAATAATTTGGAACACTCTGCCACTCTACTATAGCAGCATTAACAGCCCTCTCCTTCCCACACAAGAAACTAAATACAACAAGCTTTGTACAGAAGTTGTGGTAAGAAACAATTCTGTCAAACTGTAAGCAGACAAAACAAAGCATGTAGAGAACAAATTTTCAAACAAGTAATTTATACAAAACCACATAAGTAGTATTAATGCCAAGAATCCAAATTGTATTTCCGTAAACATACTTGCTACTTAATTGTATTTTTAATTAACAACTACATAAAATAAAGAAGAAACAGCTTGAGATAGACAAAGCATGTCTCCAGTTTACTTGCACTTACCATAAAACAAGCACATCATTATGTGGGTACCAAGACAAGCCAGAGATATTTAGAATATAGTTACAGTTGAGAGAAACGGTTTAAATATTGACTTTCTCCTTGTGTTTATTATGGGTTCAAAACAGTGGCACCACTATTCCTCCTTAAATTCATCATCTCTTTCATTGCAAAAGCTGCCTGGATTTTAGCAATTCATCTGATTAGAGCTGGCGTCTTGGAATTACATCATTGTTTAGCTGCAATTTCACCTGCTAAGGCAAGGAATTGAGGTGAGGAGTCAGATTTTTATCTTGGGTTTCATTGCAGCAACTCCCATGAAAAATATATGGATAGGCTATATCAAGACTTCTGCTCCAATACAGGTCTACATCCTACAGTCACACTATAGTGCCTCCTTCACTATATCTCAGCTTGCAAGATTTCTCTTAATTACTTTATGTGGAACAAATGAGCAAAGAAGGGCATACTTGGAAAGCTTACTGACACAGACAAGGCTTTGTGAACAAATAATTGAGTTTAGAAGATATATATGCATTTAGAAGGAAGAGAATACTTGTGTTAACTATGTGTATTTAGCTGAAATAGGATCTCCTAGCCACAAAAGTATCAATGATAAAAATATGCTAAAACAGCATTTTCTTTTATCCTTGCTGCTGAGAACCCACGAAAACTGATGGAACAGTAGAGACAACAGGAACATAAGAGCAGTTAGTTTTCAGCACTTACTGCATCAACAGCAACATCATTGGCACCTGTAAGGATTAGCCTTTCATCCTTCCTGACATCCCCAGTAATAAGAAAGGCTTTAGAGGCAGGCCATAATTCAAGTTTACATCAATTGTTCAACTTCTAATTTGATAATAAATGCTGTCCACAAAATTGGTCATGAAACTTATCAGGTATTTAAAGAAAGAATAGAAACCCATAAGAGGGACCACAATCTAGCGATCATTTGACCACTTACCTCCAGGTTAAAACACAACCCACTATGCACTCTCTCTTCTGCTTGGAATTCAATATTCTCTTCCTTCACACCTCCTTGTTTAGCAGCACAAATAGATAATGCCTTTCAAAAGCCAGAGAAGAAAAGAGGAGCCCACTGAGCCACTGGGATAGATGCATCTCTCATTCCTTGGAGAAACATTCTGAGAGCAGTTATGCAAGAGAACAACTCCTTTTTCTTCTCATGCCTTAGAAGGATTCCATTTTGTGCACTGACACACCAAGAAAATCAGAGCCTTCGTAACTTACACATTAATCCATTTAGCCTTCGGATTACAACTATGCCTACAGAGAAGCTAGCTTAGCTGCTCAGGCAGAACAATGCTATGCTAATCCATAAACATGGAACCTATCTTTCTGTAGTTCTGTATTTCTTAATGTTGCCTGCCGACTAAATGCTTTTATTGGATCACAGCATCAGATTTAGAAGAAATTATAACTGTTCAAATTCATTTTTTGCAAGAATTACAAAAAGGAGCTTAATGAAATATTCTCATTTACTTGTTTACTCTTCATGTAGTTACAGTACATCAGTAACAGCTGATACAGCACTACACTATACATACGTATCCAAAGATGGTGACTGCAAACAGGCATACAGTAATCTGGTTTGAAAACCATCTTCTCCACCTACTTTATATATGCACAATGTCCTGCAACTGTGGACTTGAATGTAGTTGATAGCAATGCAGGATGGGCATTTTATAATCCTGAGGAAGCTCCAGGCAGCAACCTCTGTTAACAGACATACAGAACATCCTTTTTGCCTTTTAAAAATTACTCATGCATAGCCATTCTGTAATTCACACACTGAGATCCCAAAAGAACCTGAAAAGGGGAGCAGATAGTTGTTAAAAAGAAAACACATCCACCACAATAGGAACGCACAGAGGGGCAGTAAGAGACAATTGTCAGGCAGGAAAGGAATATAAATAAGGAACATAAGTTGTTCAAACTTTAAATAAAAAGCATGACTAACAACCTACTGCATCTCATTAGCCCCAGCTGTCTTTCCATAATCTCTCATGCTGCGGTTTTTTCAGCAGTGACTGCATGAGAGAAAGGATTGCAAAAGCATGTACTCTGCGAAAAAAAAACATGGCACACCTCCTCTGCATATTCAACATTAAGCAACAGATAAGCAAAACATTGGAAGTTTTAACATTTGTAACAGTTGAATAGTTATGCAGAAATATTTTCAAGGGTAATTCAGAGAAACAGCTAGGAGACATTTCAATTTCTCTTCACACAGGAGTATTCTATAGAGTAAAAGTTTTCTCCACAAGTTTTCTTCTTAAACAATATTTCCCCTCTCCAAATAAAGCCAGTGAGAATGTTTCAGTTCATATGCTCTAAGAAGTTTCCCAAACTGCCTACAGTGTGAACGGTACAGAACGTTAACTTACTTTTCTTTGGTAGCTTCAATCTTGACAAGAAGTTTTCATATAAGAGGCAAGCAGGATAAAATTAGCATATACACTCATTGTGCTATAGTACAGGAGCACGAATGTTTGTAATAAATTAAATCAGAAATAACAGGATCGTTGGAGGAAACAAGCCAGTAATCCAGAGAATACCTACTAAGTTAAAAGAGAGCAGATGTTGAACCACAGTACTCCTGTTGAGCCACAGGAATACTACACACCTGAGTAATAAGTGCTCTTTTTACAAGCATTTGGTACTGTCACAGCAGGATGGTCTTAACTGGCATAGGAAGATGGTGAAGGCTTGGCTTTAAAATAGACTTGAAGCAGAGGTGTGAAATTTACATAAATCCCATTCTTCAGAAGATTGCCTTCTTATTACTAAGTTATTTGAAGGATTGTTTTGCTGCCACTCACGTTTTTATTCCTTTAAATCTTGAGTCATGGAAGCAAAAACCACAGAAAGCAACTGGATGGTATCAGTGAAACCCAGTGCTCCAAAAATCAAAATGCAAACAAATTCTGTGAGACCAGGTGATCTGGAGAGGAATGCTCAGAATAGGGGTTGGTAAATGTTTACATGTATGTTTACAGTGAAAGACAATTCCTCCTCAATGGGGGCCTTTTTTACAGCATTTTATCAAGCTTTTTTGTTCCTGGTGAGTTATCCAAAATTAAGCACAGAATACAAAAGCTACCATAAAGATGTTCAAATATTTTAATACTCATCTGAAGGGAAGTAAGCATGAATTCTGTAATTAACATGTAGAAATAATCAGGGAAAGCTTCTCTAATACTACCTTTCCTCTTCTTCTGTCACTGTTCAAAGGGCACGACACTCAACACATGAAAATTAACAAGAGACACTTCAGCAATGAACCAGGATCTTGATATGCATAACTTAAGAAAAGGCAAAAACCACAAACTTGAAAATACTTGCTCAGAGATTCTATAAACAAATATCATGTTTTCAAAGGAAAATATGGCAGCTGTCTTGAAGATTATTTTTTCCCCTCCCAACCTGAAACTTTTAAATATTTAAATGTCTTCCAAGTAATTTAAAATTCATTCTTGCACCAGAAATATACCTCAGTGACAACAAAATCTGATCAATCCACTAATAATCATGTATAAAACCAGTGTGTTCAGTACACTTTATTTACACTGCTTAGTATTAGTGCTCTTAAAAATCCAAATTGTCTTCTGAGCATCATTAATCTTGACAATTTTTCTATTTTGAAGTTTGCAAAGCATACTGGATTTGCAAAGCAGTTGTTGCTTTTTTTTTTTTTTTTAAATAGAACATAAGCCATTTTATTCCTATTACACTTTGAGAGTGATGCTTCCACTATGCCATTTATCAGTCAGCAAAAGAACAGCTCAAGAACTGGATGGCATTTACATGTATCTACCAGAACTGTAACTGATTGCTTATATAAGCAGAGTGCTTTTTTTCCCTTAGTTTTGGGCTGGACACTAGAGGCATTTCTTTTACTCGGCAGCAAAGAACAGAACAGCACAATACTGTACTCACATTCTAGAACATTTCAAGAGACTTGCAAGTTTTACATAGCCAATTTTACAATTGGTGTTTTAGAAAGCTTTTTTTACATTTAGTTTGAGTATAAAGGAGCTTGAAAGTCTTGTACAAGTTTTTGTAGTTCAAAAACTGTACAGCATTGTTAGAAAGAAAAGACTATAGTAACAAACTATCCTATCCATTTTCATTGTTCAATCCAAGTGGCAAGTCAGGATTTACTGTACATAGATATATATTTTTTACATTTAATTTTTCAAGTGTGAACTTTATGCTGAGTGTCCTTTTACAAAGCTAGCAGCACTAAATACTCTTTTGAACAGACCAGTTATGTTGCACCCCAAACAGCTGTACATCACTTTGCTGTCCATGATTTTTGACTCCCAGATTTGGCAAATGCTGATACGTCGAGACTTTTACCACTGTTGCATTGCTCATATAAAGTCTGAAAATGAATAAAAACACAAGTATTCAGGTAAACACTGCTGTTTCACATATAGATTCAAACAATCTTTATAGCAAATGTTACAACTTGAAATAACTTCTCATTTGAAATATTAATATTACTAACTGCACTAAGATTTGTCTCAGAAATCAGCAAATAAAGATGCAATTAAGATCAACAGCTTAGTCCTAGCAGCTGTAATGCAGCAGTGCCTGAAAAAAAACACATACTGACTTAGTGAGAAAAAGTAGTATTTCACAAGTTTGAAGAGAACTCATTACCATGATTTAAATCCACGTTCATGCCATTAACTGCCTCTGATGCAGAAACACCAGCATAGAAAGAGGGATACTTTTATAAAGCTTGCTCATACTGAGTACTTAAGGAAGGAAACTTCATGTGAGGAAATCACAAAAAACAGTGGCCACAAGCATAGCCACATCACAATGTTGTTGAACAGATGTCTTCTTCACACAAAAGTTTCAGGTTACCATTCAGAACAATGAATGGAAGAATCATCTACAGTGATGAATGACCCAACTTCAATAACAAATATGGGTCATTTTTGTATTTAATTATTTTAGGGTCAGATACTGTTGCTACAGAAAAGTCTGACAAAACAGAAGCACCATCCACAAAAAAAAAACCCTATGGTGCCAGAAGTAGGAATACCCACAGACTTGAATAGGACTCCTCATGATGCCTGCCTTCTTTCAGAAAGAGAGATAATGAGAGTCAGGGCTTTGTTTGTCAATATCTTTAACATAGTGACAAGGAATTAGGACAAGTGGAAGATCACAGGCATTTTCTAACTTCCAGTCAGCCTAAAAAAAAAAAAAAAAAAAAAAAAAAAAAGCAGCCCAGTAAGGGCTGTTTTGGAGGAGACACAAAGGCCAGTCCGGATGGTGGGTATTGGAAATAAAGAGATATAATGCAGATATACTGGGAGCTGAATGAAAAGAAACAGGGCAAGAATAAACCAAGATAACCACCTTTTAAATCTTCCAATTCAGGAGTAGGTAGAGATCACACACCACCCACAAACAAAAGCATGACAATATGCTATGATTTTGCAGCAGTGGTTAAAACTACAGTACATGCATCCCTTCGTCTTTCATTACCACACATTTTACATTACTGCATGAACGTGCAGTGCTAAGACAGACATAGGGAAAGCCAATTTACTTACCCTAGCAGCTCTGGAAATAGAGTTGGGAGAATTTAAGCCAACAAGTTGGCCAAGGATACGCTTTACTTCCTCTGTTGCTCCTTTTGCATTTGCAACACCTAACAGTTAATTTAAAATCATTAGAGCTGTATACAATTGTGTACAATTACCAACAAGTCTGTAAGACACAGACAAAAGGTCAGTTTTGAAAGTAATGGTCTAAAAATTAAACATTATAAGTTTAAGTGAAGTCTTACATATAACATACGTGGGTACCAAACAAAACCACCTACTGCAATACCAGCAAATGTCTATGTACAAAAAAAGCCTTTTGATTTCTTAAACATAATTTTAAGTGCTATTTAACAAATATATTTTAGAAATAGACATACCTGTTTGACATTGGGTTTGAATTTGAACATAGGGATGTATCAGCAACTCTGAAACGGATATTCTTTGTTTAGGATTTCTTACTAAACAGCGCTGCAAACAAAAAGAATATTTTGCTTCAAAAATCAAGAGAATTAGTCTTAATTCCTAAGAATTATAATTGAAACTGTGGATATTTCAAGACCTATCAAATTCATGCCTAGACTTCTTACCATCAAGTCACTAACAACCCTAAATACACCAAAAAAATTACCCTAATTACTCTGTGAAGATGATTGCTAAAGAAGGTTGGATATTCTGTTTTACTCTAGCAACAACATTGGAAGAAGCTGTTGGCTCTCGTGTTTACATCTCTTTACTTTGAAAAACTCAAAATGATGTTGGAATTTGAAAGTTGGGGATAAACGTTTCTGGATTTCACTTCGTTTCCTCCTGAGCAGCACGATTAGGGCTTTTGCATAAAACAAATAAGTGAAGTCTCAAATGCAGGCAAACATGCAGAATACGAGAAGGGGGCGAAGGCTGTACAAAAGCTACTCAATTTACTTTGGGTGGCTCAAAGGAGTTAGGCCAGACTGCTTTAAACATTTACTTACTACTGAGCTGAAAATGGACGTCTATGACAAACCATGAAATAGCTAGCTTTAGCTTTTTGGGAAAAGGCCTGTTACTATTAGCAGCAATTAACATTATTTGTTAAACAAGCTCCTCAAGTACAATTCATTCATTCAATTTAAGAAAATATGCTTTAAATAAAGAAGTTGCCATTGCTTGAATCAAAAATAATCTTCAGGGAAAATTACCTTTAGCACATCTTGAAGATCTTTCTCAGCAATATCTGGGAATTCTATTTCATAATGAGGATCAACAATAGCATACAGTTTTTTACGTGTATTTGTTATATGTTGAAATGGAGTCCTTCCATATGTCATACAATATAAAATGCATCCCAACGACCACACATCACTTTTTGGACTTATCTAACAAGTAAAAAAAAAAAAGGTTTTCTCACTTAGGAAATGGTAACTGTACAGTTCACTTGATAGTTTAGCTCTTTTACATTGGATAACATGATTAACAGTGCACTGTTACCTATTAATACTGTACTATAATGTGACTTTCAGTAATTTTCAATAAGCAAGCTTTTTTTTTTTTTTTTTTTTTAAGTTGTTTGAAAAAGTCAACTTTAATAACTTAAAAGCCCTCAAGCTGAATAGCAGTATTCTGATTTTGGATATATTCATAAATCCAAATAAATATACTAAAATCACCTTGGAAGCCAGTAAAGCATCATGCGTATGCTTGTGCCCAAAGTGGGAAACTACACTCCAGTTCTTCTAGGCTTTAAGGATTCAAGATCCAAATTCCAACCACCACATTTGGGCTGCTCTCTAAAGGAGGACTTTCCAGTCCTCTTACTGAAGTGCTTTTAAAAAAAAGATGAAGTTGGAGGGTAGGGAGAAGTGGAGGAATGTGGAAGAGACATTGCATTGACTTAGCAGTATGACGGTTGGATTTTTACTGAAATGAGCTAAGAGCCAGAACAAGTCTGCACTTCATTTACAAGTTTTAAAGAATTTAAAAGGTAGAAGTTTTAAAAGGCAAAGACACAATATTTTAGAGGAATCATTTACAAACCTCAGTTTATAAAGCATTGTCCTGTATCTCACAGGATTCAAGATACGACAGTGACACAGACATTATCCTAACCTTCCATTTAAGCAAACACGAAGAGCGTTTTACAGCATACATTTTTTCTTACTTCTATTGGAAGATTTCTAAGGCAGATCTACTCATGCAGAATACTAAAATACAGCTGTAAAGATACTAGCAATAGAGTAAAGAGCTCCATCAATTTTTGGAACAGGCAAAACAGATGGCTATGAGCAACACAACAGGCAATCAAGAAAATGGCTAGGGAATGATTCCTTCAGTTGAGTCTATGGAAGATCCTGATCATAAGAATTGAGATGAAATGCTGAAATCTTGAACTACAGTACACATGTCCTTTCAGGAACACAGTGCTCATGTTAAACTTCTGACACAACAGGATATGGAGTATCCTGTGGTTTATCCCAAACAGCAGCAAAAAGAGAGAGACAAACGATTCTCCATGTCAGAAAATTTGAGGCTGGAAAGCAGGAAATGGAAAGAAGCCTCAGAAACTTTCACGAGGATTCTTTCAAAGAAATCATAAAAATGAGTCAACAAAAGCACTGAACACAGGATTAAGGCCTAAGGAGCAAACCATCCACAACCAAAAATATGAAGAATTTCTAGAACAAATTAGACTGATAATTTAAAAGAAAAAAGTCTCCCTTTTCATTTTAAATACCATCAGTAGTCTTCACTATACAAAGCAATCAATAACTTAGAAACCCAAACCTCAGAACACAGTGACATATTCCACAAAGTCTGATGCAGATCTATTATCACCACTGAATATCATTCATACTGATAGCACAAGATTGCTTTATACCATTCCTTGCGGATTGAGACAGTTGTTTATTATTGGTTTACATTTAATACTTCTCAATGTCTTCTGTCATCTACTTCAACTCCCTCAAGTCCATGCACCTGTCTTACTTGCAATTTAATTCAATTCAGCACTTCTCTAAACACTCTCTGCAGAAAACAGAGTACTTAGCCTTCAAACTGCCCACCACCACCTTGGCATAGTGGATTTCTGTTTTATTTCAGCAGAAGATTTTGAAAAAGCTAAACTTTGAATTATATGCCTGAACTACACAGTATGCAGGACAGGAGGAAACAAAATCACGTTACCTTAGATTGCGATTTCCCATTTTCTCCATAGGAAGACGACATATCTTGTATTGCTTCAGGTGGCATATAATTCATTGTGCCAACCTAGTAAAAATATTTAATGAGGCACATACTTAATAAATAGTTTGATTTTTCTCTTAAAGTACAGAAAAGCATATAGGAAATCAGTACAGTACTCATTCCAGCCGTGAGATTAACATAATCAACAAGTACTACAACATTTTCAGAAATCTATACATCAATTTTCCAGAATTGTCACCTGTGAATCTTTAACGATGCTTGTCACATCTGGCTGCATTTGGTTTGCAATGCCAAAGTCAATCAGTTTTAACATTCCGTCAACTATCAGAAAGTTTGCTGGTTTAAGATCACTGTGAACAATGCCTGTAAAACAGTTTCAAGTCAATCCAAGCTGTTACTGAAGTATGTTCATTGCTCAGTTACCTGACCATTGCACAGAGAGAACACGCAGATCACTTGTTTGGTGATAACTAAATTATTCTTTGCAGATTTCATTTAAAGTGTTTCTTTCCATTCCCCCTAATTGGCAGTTAGACTCGCATAGTAAGTTCATAGTTCAAAGTACTAAAATCTTCAGTAACCCTGAAATAACTTCATGAATCTCAAGTTGAATAGTTTCTCTCAGTAAAGGATGGCCCATCAAGGGGATTTAGACCTATGCTGAAGGTGCATACATGTTCACTTAAAACAGAGTCAACATTTAGCTTCAGATTCCCAAGTTTTCCTTTGCTATGGCATAGGCAGTAGATTTTTAGTAGCTTTCATTTATATTAGAAGTAAAATAAGTACAGAGTACTATTTCAATATTAATAGATACAGTACAGTTGTAATAACAGAAAAATCAGGAAATTAGACAAGATGTGGCTAAAAAGCAGGGAAACTAGAAATTTTAAGAGCCAAAACCAGGAAGAAAAAGAAGTTAACATCAGTTCTACAACCTCTATGTGACCTAAAAAAAAAAAAAAAGACAGGAAAAAACTAATAAAATATTTCTTAGTTTGCTGTTGCTGGTCAGGAATGCCATCATATCAGCTGTTCTGCTTGCTTACTTCAGTTTACTTTTAATTAATTAGCTAATCTGGTACTTGGAAAAAAGAGTGCCAGGAAGAGAAAGATAGAAATAGCTTAGTTTAATATTTTTCTGCTTCCTTGATCTAGCAAAAGAATGAATCTAGTGAATGCACTGAAGATTACCTCCATTGGTGTCTTAAATGCACTCTGCTTGCTTTATAAACTATGAGTCTTGGTCATTCTTACTTCATAGAATCAACTAATTATTCCTAATTTTTTTCAATCTTCACCATATTACACAGAAACAGAACACAGATACATGCATTTTAGTAACATGGGTAAGGATGAGAGGGAGTCTCATGAAATACAAGGCGTGAAAAAGGTGAATTAAGTAAAGACAACAGATCTGTGCAGAAGCAATCAAAATTTCTTTGGAGAGGATAAGTGGTTTTAATGATAATTTTATGGAGAACAAGAAGTTCCAGAAGCCTGCACTGTAGTCCATTACATAAATCATTTTCTAGCTGTTGCAAGGAAATAGAAAACGAACATCCTTACCCACGTTATAGGGATACTTGTTGATCCCTTTGAGTCAAGAGAGTCTACTTCAATGAAGATATGCTCACTTTGGTTTCATTGTTACAATACAGTAAATACCACCTTCGAAGATCACTAGGCTTACACCAAAACTGAAAGCAGCATCACCTCCAAAATTCAAAACACCATGTCTGTCTAATAACCTATACAAATACCAAGAATTATTCAAGAGTACCATGTTCATGGATTGTGTGAACAGCTTCCAACATATTTTTCCAATAGCTCTTCCGTTCCAATGGATCAATATTCTTTTTCTTTTTCAGCCAGCTATTGAGATCAATGTTTCCACACTCCATTACCATGTAGATATGCTGATCAGTAATTTCACTAAAACAAAATAAATGTTAAAATTCAAGGCAGCTTTATTAAATCAATATTGCATTATATGAACAGTAAGTTTACTCACTAGCTATAAAGACGGATTATCTTATCGCTATGCTCTTGTAGTTTACTCAAATGAGCAATTTCATTCTTGTAGCTTTCAACAGTCTGCTGATCAGCTTCTTCAAGATTCACATACTTGACTGCATACAGCTGCTTCTTTTCATTCAGTACTTGAAACACCTGAAAAAACAGTTAATTCAATCTTAAGTCCAATTTATTTCATGGTCCTCCATTTCACCATAGCCAGAGTTTAAAAGGAAAGACATACCTTTTAAAAAGGAAGAAGCACAGTAAATTTACAGAAGATCTTGTTTGCTGAAATTAAAGTTTTATCAAAATTCATTGGTTACAACAGAAACAGGTAGGAGAAGAGAAGGCTCAGAGGGAATCTCAATGTCTATAAATACCTGAAAGGAGAATGCTGAGAGAATAGAATCAGGCTCTTTTAGGTGGCACCCAGATACAGGAAAAGAGGAAACAGGCACAAACTGAAACACAGGAGGTTCCCTTTCTACATCAGGAAGCATTTATTTACTGTACAACTGACAGAGCTCTGGCCACAGGTTGCCCAGGAAGGTTGTGCAGTCTGCTCCTTGGAGATTTTGAAAAGCCACCTGGACACAGTCCTGGGCACTCTGAGCGAGTAGGGGTTGGACCAGATGACATCCAGAGATCCCAGCAATCTCAGTTTATTTTGGACAATTCTGTGATACCAGGAATTTTAAGACTCTTCACCTCAAAGAAGATCTTCAGGAATGTAAAACAGTCTAACAGTAACTTAAGGCCTATGTAGAAAGCAAAACAAGGAAGTGGGCTGCCACCATCATTTACTAATCTAAGAGAAGATAGTTGAGTGATTGCTTTCTTATCTCTGTAGCTTCTGTTCTGTTTTCTAAGCAAATGCATTCAGTACACTTGTTTACTGTTTTCTTTATTTCAACACACATGGCTTTATTCTTCCACTGTTTTGACTTTCTCTCTCTCTCCACTGAAATCAATACTTGTTTAACATTCTGAAATAGCAATGCCATAAAATATAATTCAGGGAACTCAGAACTCTGAAGAATAACACTGTAACACATCTCATCTGCGTGCTATTCTTCCTTGTACCCATGAGAGAAAGTGTAAGCTTGGCCCTATAATTTTGTTTCAGGTTCTGTGTGTCAGCCAAACACAGCTCAAGCAGTATTAGATAACTACAGTATATATACTTGTATTAAATACCACTGTGTAAATGAGTGACTACATCTAAAAGGCTAATACAGCATCTTACCTTGCTTGAGCCTCCACTACCTATTTGCTTTAATATTGTATAAACTCTTCCTTTAACAGCAATGCATTCATTTGAAGGTATAGAAGCTGAAACCTGTGTACACACAAAAATAAATGAAAGTAACTATTGGCACATATGCATCAGAACTTGGAGGAGCTCTATTTCTATTTGTCTTGATCTTCCCAAACAAGGCAAAGCATACGAAAGAAACCTCAAATGTATCTACTAAAAGCAAGAGATCCCCACAGCATAACTTGTATAATGATCATCACAAGTTTACTAAGCAGCACGATTTCATACACTTGTCCATCAACATATCGAACACAGGCCTTGAAAAGGCCTTACAAAACTGCAGAATAGAGGTCATAAAATTTCCTGTCCTCCTAAAAATAAATGCAATTACCTATGGTCAGTTGAGTAATTCCAACAAAATTTACTATTTAAGCCCACCAAAGCTGTATAATTATTCCATTTTGTTTCACATTTTTATTTCAAAACGTTCAACCTAACCAGGATTATGTGTGTACAGAAATACACAAAGTGAAAATACATTTAATATCAGTTCTCCACTGCAATTTACCTCTGCCTTAAAGTCTCACATAATTCAAATTAGTGAATAGATCTAATACAGATTAAAATGTTTATTCTGTAGATAACTAAACGACCCTGCTTTCCCTTACTTATTCCACAAATAAGAGTAACAACTTTAAATTAAAAATACATGTAATACACACATTCCCCCTAAAGAAGTCTCTAATGAAAACATGCTAAAAACAGTAGAAGACAGTTTAAAATTGTTACCTGCAAGCCCATTTGATTTTGAAATGTAGCTGCTGGAGTATGTGGTAGAAAATATGGGAGCTGACTGTAGGGAGTAGAAATTTGATATCCTGGTGAAAAATTGTTCCTTACAATTGGTGTTCTGAAACTGAAGGAAATCATTGATAAGAATATTTACATTTAGTTAGACTTCTTTTTAAATGAAGTTTTCTAAGACAAAATCTCCATTCCTTCTTGAAAGTTAAACTCCATCAGCAACCGTTCAAATTCCTGCTGCATTCAACAATTAGCATTAAGATCTCTTCCACTTAGACTTAAAAGTCCTTAGATCTACAGAGTAACTATAACAGAAAATATTTCTTTAAAACATTAGCAAACTAACCTCCCTTCTTCAGGCACCAGCTGGCACTCATAAGCTGGAAAGGGAAAGCACCATAAAAATAGAAGGGCAGCCCATAAGACAAGGCAAGCTACAGTTAATTCCTAAGCTTACTATTCTTTGTTGAAAACATTTAGGAATGAAATATGTTTTGTTTTGTTTTTTACTGAAAGTGAACATATTGAGACAAAGCTTCAAGATAAACATGAGAATTCTTGAGAATGCCATCTATGCTGCCTGTGACCAGAAAGTAGAACATACATATTTAAGTAAACTGAAGATTGCAATAAATCCTTTATATATCTTATGATTTGTCCCCTTGATATGTCTACCACATATTTAGTTACATTAACAAACAGATTTTCCCGTTTCATTCGTTAATGGCATAGGATGAATCACGACTTACAAATAAGTATTTAAAGAAAAACTTGAGCATTACACAGATGGCACCAGGCTGCTTGAACCTTGCACTGAATGAAAAGCTATTAGTTTCTCAAACTCTAACTAGGATCTAGGATTAATTTAGTGATTTAGAAATGTTAGTCATTCCATTTTTTAATTAACCTGGGCTAAAACACCACTAATAATAATCTGAGTGTTTAATCTGCAAATATCAGAACCGGAAAACAATTTTATACACTTAGTGCTCATTCTGTTGAGAGTAAAGTGACAAATTTTTCAATCCTTCAATATAGTTCAAAGCACAGCTCTCACTGATCACATAATTACTCAACAATACTTCCTATATATACTTCTTATCTCCACTATGTACCCTGTAAAACAAATTTGATTTTCAGAAATTTCCAAGATGTCAAAAGGTAGAAGAAGCAAGCACAATTTCCTTGCAAACCACTTTTTTTTTTTTTTTTTAAATTAACCTACACCATGAGATGACATGCTTCACTCACTACAAACATTCCAACTCAACATAAAGCATTAGAAGCAGTCAGGAATCTTTTTTGCTATCTGAACAGAAGAACTTAAAAATTAAAATCCCTGTTAAAAAATCACTGAAGTAGTTCCAGAGACCAAGTGCTGCCTGTGACTGTGCAATTAAATGACATAGCTTACCACTCCATATAATCAGCACATGTAGAGCTTGGTGTTCCACAAACATACAATAGCTCATTTTTCTTTGAGACAGCATCTGGTGGTGATAGTCTTCTTGAAATGGGGTGACCAGATTGCTCAAGACTTGATCGCTTTCCCTAAAGAAAGTAAATGTATTATTCCACACAAGAAGCCACCATTAAGAAATCATTTTTTCACAATATGTGAAAGTAGCTTCAAGTAGCAAACCATCACATATTCCTGTTACTTCACCTCTCTATAGCAGTTTTGCTGCATCACTTCTTGACTTGGCCATTTTTTTCTGGAGTTAACCCAGTTCAGTTTCATGTGATCAAATTGCTTTCTATAGCTTTCAGAAGAACTGGATTGCTGCTGTTGACTTTCCATGCTCCTTGGCTCTGGTATCTTCAGCTCTTGATACTGGAGTTTATTTTCTGAATAAATCAGATAATTAAAAATACTTAATATACTTAATACTCAGTACTGGAAACGGTTTCTGGTAATTTACCTCAATCTCTAGATACTTTTCCCCCTCATTTTCTACATCAGAATAAATGAGAATCATTGATTTACTGGATTCTGACATCTTTTACAGCAAGTGTTACTCACAAGGCATTAATGTAATCTTCAGTGTTAATATTCAGCTTGGTGCAGTTACATGGCAACTTCCCTAAAAAACTTAGAGTATTACTATAATAGTAACAGAAATGCTCTACACATGGGCAAAGAAAATATCTGTAAGATCATATTCACCAGTCGCACCATAACACCCAGGGACATCCTGAGCAGGTTTATATAGCATTTAGGATAAGCTTGCTGCAATACTTCATATCAGAAGTCTGTTGCCTGTAGCAACAGGCAATCTATAATCCAGTGTAATTACTGAAGCCAAAGGCATAAAGCAACAAGGCTGCTCAGTCAGATGGTTCCTTTTTCAGAGTTAACAGGACAAACTGCAGCAGAGCAGGCTGCAAATAGCATAGCTGGGGTGTTCCTCCAACTGCTTGTGCAGATTCATGTAACTAGAAAGTATATGCTAAACAGAAGTTGGGTGCAATTTTTAAAAGACCAAAAAAAAAAAAACCCAAAACCACCCCACAGTACTTCCTTTGGAAGCTTAAATAAAACACAAACGGGCAAAGTATGACCTGATACCCAAACTGTTCACATGCAAACTAATGGGTAAGGTTTGGTGGTGCGGGTAGTTTTGATCTGTGTTCTTTTATTTAAGTTAGTTGGAGGGAAGGGGCTGAAGTTGAAAAATTATTCAGATTAAGTTTTCCTCTTTCTTACCACAGGTAGCTACGTACATGCATAATCCTAAATCCAACCTTGTAGGATTACACTACATTAGACATTTTCACTTACTTTCGTAAGAGTCATTATTTGCATCCTTCCAAGCTTTACCGTCCTAAAATACCTGATACAAGTCTGAGTTTTTTCTGGACTGCTATAAACATTTTAAGAGGCTTTTTCTAACGCTTCTTGTTCTATGTTGTGAGGTAAATCAGGGAATGGTCAGACCCCGTGCATTAGGTAGATATTTCATTAGCACATAAGTTACTCGTAGAATACTCTCAAAATACATTCAGTTCTTAAGCTAGAAATTTTTCTAAATGAACGTATTAAGTATTTTCAATAAGAATCTAAGCCAAATGATATGAAACTTAGTTTTCTTCTTCAAAATGAGTTTAAAAATTAAATAAAAGCATAACTGTGCTACAACTGCAGATAATCAAGGAACACAACAGTGAAAGGTAGAAGCATTGTATTACTTAAAGCAAGCACATTTATGTTAATTGGGAATGTAACAGTGCATTTGTCTGTGAAGTCTTTGGAGGCTCATTAAATCTCAATGTCATTTATTTAGTACAATTGCCATTCACATGAACCAAGGATTCCAGCAGTACAAGTTCATAAATCTGATGTAAATGAGCACATGGAAAGAAAAGACATTAAGTGGATTGTTTTGGTTTTTTTTCTTTTCCAGTGTCCCATAAGAGTGCAAACAACTTGTCATTTGACAAACTTCATACTATTTTCATACTTTTAAGAAACCTCTTAAGAAAACAGCAATGGACAACAGAGAAAGTTCTCTGTTCTATAATTTGTCCAAAGACTAAAATGAATGCATATGGTGTGATAAAACTCAGGTCAGAAAGACATTACTACAGGATAAGAAATGTCCAAAGTTACTTCCAAATGTCAAATCTGCTAAGACTTGCATGAGGCACTGAAGTTGACCAAATACAATAGAATACAAGTGTAACTTAACAGGTGGAACAAAGACAAGAGAAACCTGACCAAAACAGAAGTGAGTGTTTGCATGTCTGAATTAATTTTAATAGGGAATTTCTCACACATAAAGAGCAGCAGAAAAAAATACCTACTTTCTCATACTAACATATAAAGAGGAGAGAAAGAAGGGAATGCTGAATACAGTGGATGATGTGGATGTGCTATAGACACCGAGAACTGAGGGAGCTCTGGACTTTGTTTTCCCCCAGAACAGAAGACAGAATTGCAGTGATCTTTTAAAGCTTACTTCAGACAAAGCATCTTAAAATAAATTTGAAGAAACTAATTATGAAACAAGAAACTAATTATGGCATCCACATGGCAAACTACAAGCATATACAAGGAAAGCAAACTAGTATAATTTGAGTGCCAAAATAAAGCCTAAAAAGACAACACTCCATGAATGTTCTAATCCACAGTAGGAATTGCTGTCAGTCAGCATACACTTTTCCTGTATAAACTTCACTTCTGCTGGCAGTATTTTTACATGCTCAGGCTGGCAAGTCTTAACTTGAAACCCTATATTGATGCTATTTCAATACCTATTTACATTATTTTTAAAATAAAATTAGGTATATAGAGTTAGCACTACACATTTTATTGGACATTTTATCTCAAGCCCAGTCAACCACACGCAGGATGGACACATTTGAGTTCTGAGCAGTTATTGCAGTTTTTTTTGGCACTTCCACAGGCACCACTCAAAACTCATATTTTAATTGCTCTCAAACTCCAAGCAGATCCTTTTCTCCACAGAAGAATGTTTTCTTTAGCAGCCCATATTTAGAATACAGAACAGCAATTTTTCAATATTTATTCTATTTCAACATCCTAGAACATCACATTAATAAGTTACCTTCTCTTTTCATCACAAGACTTGTATCTATTTTGTTTTTCAGAGTGACAGCTGAATTGGTAGCCATTTCTGAGCTGTTCTCATCCAACATCTGTAGCTGCACAGAATTTTTTTCTTGTAACAACTAAGAAAACAAAAAGCATGTTAAAAAGTAAAATGGTTCCTAAGTATAGAGCCCAAAAGACATTTCCATCTGATAAAAAATGACCAGCATACCATAAAATAAATAAATTTCAGAAAATAGTAGAGGATACACAAAGATTACTGATTCTGCTTTTAAACCCATTAAATACACTCAACTGCCATTACACAATTTGTTTAACAAAGACCTAAATGTTTTCTTTCTGGAAGGACAAGCCAAAAATGCAAGACGCAGCTCAAAATTATACTCCATCAAAAGCCATGATTTATAGCTCCATAAATCATTTCACAGACTTCACTGAATTAACATCATGGAAATAGAATGCTTCCCAAGATAAAACTCCTGACTGCAGCTGAAAGAGTCCTGTAGTCAAGATGCAATCTCATTTCCTATTTATAAATAATAGGATGGATTTTTAAATCTTCCTCACCCTGTGCTCTTTCTCCCATCAGATTTACAGAGAGCTTTTTCTTAACACCTGATTACACATAATACTATTCAGTTCTGAAAAGTACAAAGAATGTTTCTGTTCACAACTGATTGCTTAACAGAAAAATCCTACTGTATTACTTAATCAGACTTGAAGTGTTACTGTTTTTTCTAACAACATCAGACATCCAGCTAGGGTTCATTCTGTCCTTCTGAAAAATATTTATATTACCTTTGAGTCTGCCAGGTCACATGAATCATTCTCACTCGGTTTTGGTTCAGAGAGTGGAAAAGGTGGAATCAAGGCTGTACATTTGGAGCTAGATGTTTGCCTATTGAAATAATACTGTTAATTGCATAACATGCAAACATAACAATTTTATTTCGTGAGACAAATGAAGACAGTTGTTTGAAGTTCAAAAACCACAGGAAAATGGGTCCACCGACAGCTAAGTGAGAAACAACACAGAAGTCTTGCCACTATCATCTCATGAAGTAACTAACTGGTTGTCTTCTACTGCAAACGGTAATAAAGTACAGCTAGCAAACAATAGGCTTCAAAGTAAATTTCAAGCTCTGGAACACACACAGCAACATGGTGCTTAAGTTGGTAGATCCTTCTGCTGCTGAGCAGTTACATTAAAATGAGCATAGTCGCTTTCATAATAGAACTAACATATGCATCAGTAAGTCTCCATTGTTATGAAAAATTATAACAGTATGGCTAGAAGAGGTTTTAAAAATATTTTGGAAAATAAGAATCTTTGGAACTAGAATTACAAATCCCAAAGTAATTTTCAACAGAAATCATTTTTGTTTTAGTCTCTGCCTCAGTTGAGGCTACTGATTTGCTGGAATAAGAAATTGAAACATGCTGCTATATAAACAATCTCAGCATTATATTAGGAAGATGTTTAATATCTACCACAATTACAACTATTTGTCAATCTTTAACTTTTAACATTATTAATACCTTATATTCCCACTGTCTTGTAAGAAAAACTATGCCCATTGAAAAGGAGAATGGAAGCCTGCTGCATTGCAATAAAATCAAGCAACTATACCTTTTCACAACACCAGCTGTAAGAGGGACATCCATCTCCTGCACCACATCATCAAAATCAGTTACTAGTTTAACAGGAATCCTCCCAAAAGGGCAGGCCTAAGAGTAAATCACAAGTTACCAAAAGCATGAAGTATTAAAATTTTAATATTTTGAAAGAAAACAACTTATGTTATATACCTGGTTAGTCCTGTTTAGTGGCCTTAATGGATTGTGGAAACTAACCATAGAATCAAGTTCTTGTGATTTCTCTTCCCTGAAGGTAAAATAAGTAAATAAATAAATACAGTAGCATACAGCTTTCTTTTGTAAATATTTTAAGAGATAAGAAATAAAGCCATTACCCAAGGAGAAGTTTAGCAACAGCAGAAGAATTTTCAGTAGACTCATTCCTTTTTATATTTCTCTGATTGCCAACTATGTTCTGAAGTCCAGACTCTTGTATACTTGATACTGTAGGTAAATTAGTTAGAATTGTTCAGACAGTATAACAGATAGCATTTCTAAAGAAAAGCATTTGTAATGATTTAGAAAGAAATACATACATTTGCAGTAATCTAATGTCAATATATAATATCATTATTTCCTATAAATCTAGGCACATATTTTATACAATTTTAAAAGATTTACAGCCAGAGAGAGATATCTAGAACAGGCACAAAGTGACATGCAACAGCTAAAATATATTAGCTGCTTGATTTCTGCAAAACTATAACTGTAAACTACTTCAAAACAAAGGGAGATTCAACATATTCAAAGACTATCCAAGCAATTCAAACGTTTCACTCAAAATCCTCAACCGCTGTGCAGAAGGAAAAGAACATTCAAAGAAAATACCAAACAGTGGTTCAAGTAGCATAACAAAGAATGAGGAAGAAACAGCAGCTTTCAGGGCAAGCCCATTTTCCAGATCCCCTCTCTGAAAATAAGGCTTCACTCCAAAACAGCACTATGTGAAGAATGAATATGAAGCTTGTCCTATACGGATTCATCTGGAAATTTAGAACTGTTCAAATTTGGACTCCATTTATTCCACATCCACATCTAAATAACCACAATAAATCCTAAATTAAGCACCAAAATCCAGCTTGTCCCAATGTTACTACCTCAAAGGTGCAACAACATAGATAAACAAGTTCTCTGCTACTACTACAGAGACTCAGTAACTCGCTACCAAAGCCTGTTTGTTGGACCCTTCTCACTTGCATGCTAACATCACGCGTACAAGAGTACTCATATATCATATCAGGAAAATTAAACTGAATTAGACAAAGTAATTAGCTGGGTCTAAGTTGACTACCTGATTTTGCTCAGGGCAAATTTGAGAGTGCTCTTACAAGCTGTGTTTTACTACTACAACTTCATAAAAGATACAGAAGCCAAAAGCAAGCTTCAGTAGCCCCATCTCAACCCAACAGAGAATCTCACTCAGTCATGGAGGACTTGAGAATACTTATCTGAAGTTGTACATTAACCTTAGAACAGAAGTCTAAAGCCAATTTCTACTGAACACTGCAATGCACATTCCCATCATCCAAACTATTTTTGTGTTAAGCTGGAAAATAGAATGGAAGGTAACTCCTCAGGGATGAAAAAATTATCACGAGAAATCTGAACAATAAATATACCAAGGTACATCACACTTCAGCAACTTCCTCTGCACACAGTGCATAACTGTGGTATAATATAGAAAAAATTAACTCTCCATTTAGGGAACACTGAAGTATGAGCTGTTTTAAGAGCTTCAGATGAATACTAAACCCAACTTCAGTTTATCACCCTGATGAGACTCTGAAATTACCATCTGATTAGTCAGATAAACAGCTAAGCTGATCTACAACACAAGATCATTAAAAAAAAAAAATACAACAGAATATGCATTAAACTATTTATGGGAAGATCTTCCTCATCGTGTAGACCTTGTCATCATTACAGGGAATTATTGCCTGACCAAACAGAATCCATGGTTATCCACTACCTTCCAAGAAATCCAAGCTTAAGGACTTTCATTTTCACGTACAATTTTGCCTAACATTTAAGTTCTAGAGCAATTAAAGTTAACTCATTTCTACTTTGAACCCTCCCCACGTTTCTTTCTGTCTTTAGCCAGCAGAAGCTAGACTTCCAGCAGATGAACACTGACATTTTAGCTATTTCTAGGGTTTTTTGTGAACTACTCAAGTCAATATATACTACTTAGTCAAATAGTTCAAAATAAGTTCTTCAACATATAGAGTTTAACACTGAGAATAGCTTTGAATTGTCAGTTGACCCATTCAGTATCATCATTCTCACACTCCCATAAATATCTCCCATGCCTTTTTCTCCCCTGTATTTCATGCCCAAGTTTACCATTGGACTCTCACATTCAAATGATCTACAATACTTTAATTTCTTCTTGGTTTGAGACAGCCTCTCTCTCATCCTATTCAGAACATTCTGAAAAAACGTGGGTTTTTTTTTCCTCCAAGTCATCCCCAGTATGTCAGATATTTATATTGTCATCCATGAAAGAAAGAAGGGGAGGCAGAATTAAACCAAAAGCTTCTAGACTTGCTGAGGTTTTTATGTTTGCATCATTACTCAACAACTGCATGCAATTCTTGTCCAAAGCTTTCTGAACAATCTTTCCATGTGTGAAGAAATGCATTACACAGCATTACTATCTTTAAATAAGTTTCAAAAAGCAGCTCTTTAACCAAGAATATTAAATAGACAAGTCTTAAATGCCTGTAGATTAAGAGATAAGCCTTTTTATTGCTCCAGAAGTAACAAAATTCAACTAAAGCAAAGCTCAGCGATTTAAATCATCTACGTTGCTGCGTTTCTAGTGTGTTATTGCTTTTTAAAACTTTCATCTTTAAATAGTTGCACTGAAATGCAGCACTTTTCAAGCACTTACTGTTAGAAATTAAACTAAACTAAACTAGATGAGTCCACTCTTCCCCTGAATTCATTAATTCCTAAATGGCAGATAAGCCTTTTGCACATATTCTTTCACAGGTATACCTGTAAGATTTGCAGTAAGTAAAGCAAATAATATCAAATACAAACTGCACTCTCCATGAAGATTAACTTATCCTGGGACACAGTTCATCAGATATGCAATTGATGTCAGTAAGAAAACAAAGCTTATTAAAAACAAACACCAGGACTGAATAATACTGTAAGCACTACCAAATACTTACTGCCCCCTCATAAGTAGCGTTTCATATTAAGGTCAACTTAAAAGTAAACAGCAAATCTCTATCATGCTTCTGAAGATAGATCCCTTATGAAATCAGATTTATTTTGCACTACTTCTGTCCTCATATAAAGCAAAAAATACACTCTTCACAAAAAAGTTTACTTTCTGATGACTCCTGAGAAGAGATGGAGCCAGGTATTGAAGAATTAAGATGGAGAATGGACAAATATAACTGTTTATTGGACAGCAATGGATTTTGAGTTTGTATCTAGAAAGGACAAACACTGAAATAATTTTTCCATTTAGCAGTACAAAGTGCTTAAAATCAATCAGTATTTTGAGAGATTGCAATTACCTGCAAAGTTCTCCTTTTCCTCATCTGAAAGCAACTGCTTTTTTTGTGAATTGAAGTTTTGTAGAGCAGTTTCTAACATTTCCAATGGAACAGCAGAGCACTCCACAGCTTTCTGAAGGAGCTGTTTACACTTCTTCACATTTCCTAAGTAATAAAGAACACAACATTAGAGAAAAAGCAAATAAAAACAATTGCACAGTAGCAACATGGTCTTTACAGACTTTTTTCTTTGGAAGATATAATTATATTTATGGTGTCATATTAATTTTCCATCATTCTCTCAAGGCATTGTTTAGTCTGCACATTACCCCTTAGTTTTCCACTTTTGGAACACTGCCTAGAAGTACTTACAAATAAATCACATAAGCCAGTTCTTTTTCTACAAGTAATTGAGCCTCAAAATATGATTTATGACTTCATAACTGCATTCTCAGCATTTCTTCAGCATTAGAACCATAAGAAAACAGAACACAAAAGCTAAAATCAGTCATTTTCTCTGCAGCATAAGAGGTTTACGGACTTGCACTTATCTGACCAGATATAAAACTATATGTGTATTATAAAATATCTTTAACGCACTTAAGAATCGAGGTTAAAGACAGCAGTTGAGTCAAACACCATCAATCCATAATGCACTACAATTCAGAAACGAAGGGTGAAAAGGGATGATGAGTTTGCTTTTGTTTTAGTTTTGATCTTGTGATTCTTTAATTAGTTTTACACATTACTACTTGCCATAAGCTGAAATAGAAGAAAACAGATGGGCTATATTTTACCACAGGACATGTGAAAGCATTTGGTTTGCATGTATGAGCATATATACACATGTAGCTATAAAAAAGTATCAGACATGAATAAAGAAATTAATGCACTGGGACCAAAATCTTCCCCTTGGCTTTTGTTCAGAAAGCATCAGGAGAAAATGACACAATGTTGCTACAGCTGTTAATATACAGCTGTACCTTGAAGTTCTTGATGTCTTATTTCTCATTTTCAGAGCAACAAAATGTAAAGTACTTCAACTGTACAGACATAGCACCCATAAGAATAAGTTTTTATTATGCTCTAACAGAGCTCCACATCTCTAGCACTCAAAACTCCACTGATAACTGAAGGTGAATGTCAGTGTTGCCTGCAGTTAAGATTGGAGCCAGAAGGGCAGAACTTACGCTCAAGCAAACAAACATAAGAATAAACCTTAGTATTGACATGAAAACAAGTAAATGTTAAAGTAAAATTGTCTGATTTCATTTAGGTCTATTTTGTGCATAGTCACAATGACTGTTTTTTAAACCCTTTGATCAAACACCATTTTTCTCCCAAATCCTTAGCAAGTATATATGGCTTTTTGCAGAGATGTTTTTTGTTGGTATGTTGGGATTGTCTGCAAACCCCTAATCAATTATTATAACCATGGGTAGAATGCTAACTATGCAGTTCACTAAGATGACATGATATTCAGAATGAGAACAGTTTATCTCAGCATCACATGGAATAACTAAGAATATGAGAAAGGCACCTACATTTAAAAAAAAAATCATTCTAAAGTCCTTAATAGATGGGAAACAAAGGCAAAGAAGCAAAGCCAGAAGTGTCTTATGAGCCTGCCAGGCTCACAAAGAAGCCTGAATGATCTACACTTAAGCAACACACTTCATAGACCTAAAAAAAGAATTTTAATTACGGTCATGAGCTTTGAGAAATTGACAATAATCTTGCTTTAAGCACCCAATCCCAGACACAAAAGGAAAATACAGCTTCTCATCTGGCCTATTTAAACAAAAAGGGTCACTTTTGTTAGTCCATTTTCAGGTTATGAGCTTTCAGTTTATAAGCAAATCAATATCATGGTCAAACATTGTTTCAAAATTTTCACTTCAGCTTTGTCTCACAATTTCACTCAAAACAAGTATAATTTTTCATCCTAATGCAAAAGGGAAGGGATTCCTTCAGAACCAAATTGCCAACGCACTGCCAAAACGACCTTGCTGAGGAGGTACCAGAGCATGTGAATCTTCCCCTTTCCTTTGGTCATAACTGGACAAGCTCACTGAAACGCAGCAGCACTCTTTAACTATGTAGCATCCACATGCTACTCCAATCCTGTTTGAAGCACCAAGCAGGGAGATTACCAAACATCATATCAACCTGATCAAAGGTAACAGATACAAATCAGAAACCACACAAGAGATAAGACAAAGCCAAAATGTAAATTCCTTTGGGATTAGGATTTCATTTCGTGTTGACTGCTGTCAAAGTAAAAAGGAAAAAAAACCACGATTGCATGAGCATATCCCTTAACTGTGGGGTTACTAAGTTCATGAGTGATTGTGACAGAAGGATGAAATTTAGTTATTAGCAATCACTTGTAACATTTCTACATTTTAATTAAGTTATACAGTGGGTTTTACACTTGCAATGAGTATTTACCGGTATCTTCACTATTGCAGTACTATCAGTTTATCACCTTAATTAACCAATAATTTGTCTTGTGAACATTGTATGTAATCAGTTTAAATACTGTTTATAAAGCTCAAAATAACAAGCAATGGCTAATCTGAAAAAATATGGAATTTAAAATCAGAGATTTTAGATTTGTCCTCTCCTCCCAGCTTTGTAGAAAATAAATACTCGACTCAGTATTCTTCCCCAGTTATTTTGTGGCAAGCATTTCCTGAGGAAAAATTCCATGGCCTCTCCTGTCCCATTACAAATGGGACATTGGAATCAAGAAAAAAAAAAACAGAAATACAGGAAATTAGTATTTACTCATTGGTTCATATGAAACAGTTCAATTTATTGGACATACTTCAAATATCTAAGTCATCTAGAAACTGAAGAGGTATAAATCCTGAAATCATTTAAAACATCAAGATCTTTTCTGAGTGCCGTGAATTGGTCTTGGCCAGCAATGAAGCTTTCACCAGTCATTCACTCTCTCCTCGCCCCAAAAGGGTAAGGGAGAGCTAGAAGAGCAAAAGCAAAAAAACAAAAAAAACACAACAACAACAAAACCAACTCATAGGTCAAGATAGTGCCTAATAAGAAAAAAAAAAAAAAAAAGAAGTAGGGAATAAGACCAATAAGTCACACAACGCAATCCCCAAATCCTGCCAGCAGATTGGTGTCCTGCCAGTTCCCAAGCAACTACCATGAAAAGGCTACCCCCGGTTTTTACTGCTGAACATTATATTATCTTCCATAGAACATTCCTTCAGTCAGTTTGAATCAACTGTCCTTTTGCTCACAGCCAGCACACTCAGTGTGGTCAGAAGCAGAGTAAGAGCAAAAGCCTTGAGATTGAGCAAATGGTGTTCAACAGCAGCTAAAATGTTGGTGTGTTATCAGCACTGTTAACAAAAATACACAAACCTAAAAAGCCAGCACCTATGATGGAAAACCTCCACTCAAGGCAGATCCAGTACACCCAGTAACAGCATAAACTATTTTCAAGAAACCTGCTCTCAGTGCAACTAATCCTACTGGAGACAGACAGTTCAAATATTAGATTCACATAATTGAATCACAGAGTTGAGTTGAAAAGGACCACAATGATCACCTAGTTTCAACCCCCTGCCATGGGCAGGTATGCCAACCACTAGACCAGGCTGCCCAGAGCCACATCCAGCCTGGCCTTGAGTTCATCCAGGGTGGGGCATCCACAACATCCACTATTTCTTCATTTTTTCATCCATTATTCTTCCATTTTCTTTTTTAGAAATGTTATCACTGTGTCAAAATGGCTTGCCTAAACCACTGCAGTAAACTTGACAGAGTACCATTCTATTTTAAACACTGACAAAACTAACTCCTACTCCCTGACTTGATGGGAATATGACTTCCATGACACTGTGAATGAAGTTAGCTTACTACTAGTATTAAGCAACAGAAGATATCATTCATCTCCACTGTCCCAATACCAACTTTCAACAGCGAAACAGGAAACAAAAGCAGTCAAGCTACTTAAAAACTTGAGCAACAGGAAAACTTGTATCAACCAGATCACATTTACAGTTCAATGTTTTGTTAAGCAAAATACAAAGATCTACAGTTGCTTTTTGGAAAGATGGTCTTCCTCACAAGTTTGAAGTATCTAAAGGAATATTATCACCTAGATTTGATAATCATCATCATTTTTCACACCACTGAGAGCCTCAAATTTGTCAATAAAGTCAAAGCTTTAAAACAGCTAATTTTCACCTTGTTTCAAAGTTTTTTTCTAAAAAGGAAAA
The DNA here is from genome assembly GCF_023343835.1 of Lagopus muta. Taxonomy (NCBI): domain Eukaryota; kingdom Metazoa; phylum Chordata; class Aves; order Galliformes; family Phasianidae; genus Lagopus; species Lagopus muta. Next base: position 31,735,657 of record NC_064434.1, on the reverse strand, counting down.
AACTAGTAATATTTGTGTGCAATGGTATCAGAAATGAAGACACTAATTAAATTTAAATCAAAACAAGATCCAGTTATTTCATTTTCTGACAATACCTATCAGTTTCCTTGCAAAATGTAACAGCATAGGTTTAAAAGACAACCTATAGCAACACAAGACAGCAACAAACGCCTTCTTTTACATACCTTGTGATAGCTCAAACTGTGCAAAAGCCACATGCACAAAAGCAAATTTCTTGCAGTTCAGTCTGGCCAGATGAAATTGGTCTCGAGCCTCCTCTGGATCTTGAAGACTGTAAAGACAGCATACCACTAGTTACAAAGCATGGAATCAAACACATACTAACATTCTACATTCTTTTTTTCAGAATCATTAATGAATCTTTCGTGAAGTACATATAAGCAAAGAGTCTTTAAAAGATATCTAGTAATTGAAACAAATTAAACTGACCCTTTCCAAACAGAAAAACATGCTCAAATATGAAAAAAGACTGGGTGCTCATTTTGAGGAATAGCATCAATAGTAATAAAGAACACATAGCTGTTTTTCCCCCCCAGAGTACTCATCAACACCTTCCAAGCTGCATGCTGACACCAGATAATGGGGACCTTTCTCTAACTGCATCCACTTCTACACTAAGTGGCTGCAAAACAGGATGGAGGGATAAGGGAGGAAAATAGGGAGCAATTACTGCATTGAAGATATTTGATTTTGAATATGTGGGGAGGAAAAACTTCAGTTTTTCCTGAAGTTTGTGTGGAACAAAAAAGCATCATATAAACCTTGAAAAATCTTGAAAAAACAAGTGACCATCAAGAAAGATCTTTCCATATCTTTAGAAATAGAAGGTATTTCTGATCTATATTTTACCCCAACACTTTAAAAGAAACCACTTCCATCTTCAGGATGCCATGTATTCACAGCAGAATGTTATTCACTCCTGTTCGTTTACCAGCAGCAGATTCAACCAATAACTAAAACCACACAATGGAAGTAAAAACCAATGCAACAAAACCCATGGAGATGACAGTACAGAAAAAGAATTAGACTAAGACCAAAACACCTGCTAGAGTTGTACTAAGAGGGGTATAAAGAACAAAGCGATACTAGCTATATGCACTGAGACTTCTACTGTTAAAGATTACCATGACATTGAAATGCAGCTCTTCAAAAATATCTTCAATTTCACAGTACTTAGAGTGCCAATAGAACTTACTACAAAAAAATTATAATCTTGCCCTAAAATAGGTCTGAAAACACCTGAATAATCACAGTTCAAACTTGCACTAATCAAAGCAGTAAACTACAAAGAGAACTCACTTCATAAGTTGTAAAAGTACAGAATCACTTTTCATTAGCAAATACAACAGATGCAAGCACTATAGAGCACTCAAAGCTGCTCAATTTCAAGGAGCCACTAACAAGAACACACCATACTATTTTACCACCATGAAAATCCAGAAGCCATTGATGAAATTTCTTGTACTGGAAACTGAAAATTTGTACTTACGCTTTCAGCTCTGCAAATCTCACAAGGATGCGAGCATAGTTCTCATCCTCACTATGCTTTTCTGCAGGTAGTGCAGTTACTGCTTGACTGTAGCGACCAATGAGTCTATTCAGTATGCTAAGGTCCATCTGAGGAACACCCTTTTTCTCCAGCCGAAGCAAAAAACACAGCCAATCTTCTGGATTATTTGTTGTCATCATTATTCGATTAACAGTTCCAGAGTTATCTGACAGAAAAATAACACAGCAGAATAAAACGTAGCCAATACAAATAGAAGAAAAAAAGTTTTCATGCAATACTAGCCTTATGGGGCTTTTGTTTTGTTTCTCCCCCTCCATCAATTTTTTTTTTTTTTTTTTTAAGGAGATTAAATGTACCTCATGGTCTCTAATACTGGAGAAACACTACACTTTAAAATAGTTACTAGTTTAAAATAGTTAATAGTTCTTTTTCCTTCAGTTGCACACCTGAAAGAAATTACAAACACATACCTGTTGTATCAGCTGATATTTTAGTACAGTTCAGTTCATCTGTGATATTGTCTTCATTTTTGTATTTGTTTTTCAAGTCTCTAACCCTACTCATGATTGAAGCAATTCGTGGCAATCCTCTTTCACTTAGATCCTCCTCCTCCTCCATCTGCAGACAGAAGGTGAAACCAGGGAAGTTACTGAAGAGCCCAGTTGTAACTGGCATTAACTGGAATCAAAACAGGTGAGTCCCTCACTTATATTTTTCAAATTGAGACTTACATTAAATAACTAGTCTAACAAGACTTGGTTAATTTAGTCACACAAGTAAACTTCATAAAAGTCAACTTGAACGAACAAAAGCATTCAATACACTTCACTGGTCTGCCCAGATGTTAGTCCATGCATCACAGTCGCCCTTCCCAATAAAGTGTCTTAACTGTCCAAGAGAAGTAGTACCTGAACATATAGGATTATTTTATTAACCTACAACCTAAATCCACAGTTTTGCATCACGAGGAATTTCTGCTTCTAGCCACACATTCTGCCACACCTCTCAAACAAACAGTAATAGAACAAGGACTTGTCAGACTTCATGGTGACCCGGCTCAGAGATAAACTCCACAAAAAATTAATCTCATATTAAAAATAGGGATAGGATTTATAATATATACATATTTTTATATTATTCTTTATTACCTTGGTGTTTTGGCTTAACTGTCTCATCACATGGAAAAGAAAGAGGAAAGGAAGGAAGGAGAGACTTCATTTGATGACACCTGTATGGATGAGTTAGGCTCCACTTAACATGCCTCAGCCCTACCGCAACTCCACCAAGTGTAAACATGTTTTACACAGAAAGCTTGATACTCTGAACTAGAAGTTTCAACAATTCTCATTTTTCTCCATTTCCATAACAGGTATAACTTACAGTAGAGGTAGTAACCATGTTGTAGTTATGACTCATCTTTCAGCCTTATTTCTTCCCTCCATGGGCAAGATAATTTTTTTTTTTTTTAATTTAATACAGATATACAGGTGGGTGGTGAGACACTCAAAAATATCTGTATATTTGGGTTGGTTATGCCTCAATTTTAACAAAATTTTTCCTTAAAGTAGCACTAATTGAAAAACATGCAGCATTTGTTTACATTACTGAGCTTCTAAACCAAACGCTTTGAAACATCACCCCATTTTAGTCCACATTACTTTTTCCTGCTGCAAAATTTTACACCCTAGGCCTCACTTCAAAATAATTCTAAGATATTACACAAACAGTGAATGTAGTGAATAAAGGTGAACCAGAAAATAAGCAACAAATTACTATACAGCATTGCTTGTAATAAACATTACAGAATGTTTGCGTTTAGGTATAAGTCGATGAAAAGTTGCTTGAAGGGAGAATTAAGATCTATTTTAGATTAATTACAGAGAAGCAACAGAATGGAATAAGAAAAAGTTCATCTATCCACCTCCAAATCCCACTTACTAAAAGATAAGCTTTTCACTCTTTTTCAGGAGTCTCAAGATTAATTTTTAGAGCAGTTATCATCCGAAGTTTGCACTTCTTTGAAAGCAGCAGACTCAGCTCTTCCTAGAGACCATCAACCAGAAAGTTCACCATGCTTACAGAACTTCTTTATACAGCAGAAGCTGCTGTAACTTATATCCTTCCTGCACTAGAAATAGCTATCAGGAATGTAAAGCACACTCCAATCTACATAAAAAGGTTATTTTAGAAACATTTTGAACCTACTATGTAAAGCCCAAGATTTAGCCTGACAAAGTGTGTTAAGTGCTAAAGACATTCACCTTACAATATCCTTGTAGAATAGCAAAAGATCCACTAAGTTCTGCAAATGATTCCTTCCTTTCTTAAGAAAAATAAGTACTTTCAGTGGAATTAAGCACAAGTAAACATAACCCCCAGAGATGTAATCAAGAACTACACAGAAAGGACTATGAAAACTAGAGACAACGTATCAGTCAGTGCTATCTGAAAAGCAATTTTTCAGTGAGATGAGACTAGAACTTCCCCGCCCATTTCTCTTCACAAGAGAAGTACATTTAATAAAAACATATTAAAAAAAAGTACTTCACCACACATTCCTCCCCAGAGTACATAGAGGAGAAGTTTTGAGACAGCCTCTATAAACAATCCCACCTTTTAGGAATCACACTGCTAAAAATGAGAGGTGATTACTGTAGCAAAGGCTGTTTACATGCCATTCCAAACATGATACTTACTTACCTGACAGGAATAAGATCATTTCCTTATTGACAAGATTTTGGTGCCTGTTGCAGTTTTGCCCTAAATTAATACAGAAATTTTCACTCCAGATCTCCTATTTACAGTTGAGAACATTCTTAAAGATCAGTCCTTGAGCTGTACCCATTAAGAGTATGGATGAAGTCAACTTCCAGAAGCTAAGCCTTAGACAACTTTAAACAGCAAGAACATAAAAAGAAATGTCATATGTTCCAGTACTACTATTTTTCATTAAAACTATAATTGTTAATGATTCCCAGATAGATTTTTTTTCTGAACACTATTTCTGTTTTCCTCATCCACACTAAGGTTTTATTTTTCTAGTGACAAGCTGTCATTAGTAGCAGACAAAAACCCAGTAATTTTCTATATAAACCTGACTTTAAGTCAGCTGCCAAACTTACATTTCTGGTACGTAGCTTCTTAACTGACAAAGATTCAATACGTGCAATATGGAGAAAACTTCTAAAGAACTGATATGCTTTGTCAAAAAGTTGAAGTGGATGAGGGTCAGGTTACTTCAGATGATCCCAAGAATCCAGCAATGGCAAGAAATGCAGTCCTTCATCCTGAAGAAGTTCCTGAGTATCAAAAATTGAATGATTAGATATTCAGAAGTACACAGGTATCAATACATACTGTAAGCTTGCTGCATACTCATACCATCACAAAAACTGAGTTTTCATTAAAACAAACCAATAAAACTATTCCTAATTACTAACAGTACTAACCAGCACAAAAAAAAAAAAGCTCAAGAATTACTTGTGGACTACATGCAAACACTTCCAGAAGCATCTGCTGCGTATGAAATGTATAGATGAAAAATACCTTGAGAGCATAATCATCTGTGCATTGTCATGAGTCACAACTACTCTTTCACTCATGCCAAAGTCCAGTCACAAGAAAGTATTCAGAGTATCACAATGGCTAAACCTGCTACATTACTTTCAAAAAAAGTATCTGCCATGAATTTGTGAAGCATCTTCAAAATTTGACAAGACAGCTAAGAGTTACAACATCAACATGCAATTATACATACATTCAATTGTAAAAGCATGAAGGGGTCACATCTGTTAGACAGGCTCCCATGTGCAATAGAACCAATAAAACTTATTGATAATAAAGAGAATAATAGCAATCAGACTTGGAATGATGGATTTGCAATGTCATGCAATGTTTCTCAACAAATCAAGATGCAGTTTTTCCACAGATGGAAACTTCAATAAAGTATGAAGTTTTTTTGTTGTTAAATAATACTTAAAAAAAGACATACTCTTCCTGCTCCTGGAATCTACTAAAATACATCTGCTTATCAAAGAAAGTGCAGAAGGCAGCCAAAATTTTAAGCAAGTGCCCAAGAGCCTGCCTGGCACTTCTCCTATAAAAAAGGAAATAAGTCAGTTTACTAGAAGACACTTATGCCACTCCATTACCTAGATTTTTCTTATGCTTCCAGACTACTATGATGAGAGCTATTATATAAAACATATGTCTAGCTCTGTTCCAATGGCCCAATTAAAGTTTCTACAAAGATACTACACAGTGAATAACGAAGTTAAATCTTTTGTGCAGAAGAGGAAAAATGCCACCAACATCACCAAATCAGGAACTTTTTTGTTGTTTTTCTAGCACTTTTCCCCTTATGTTTAAGCTATCTTGCCTTCCCTACAGGCAGGGAAATTACACGCAAACAAGAATCACAGAATGGCCAGGGTTGGAAGGGACATCAAGGATCATGAATCTCCAACCCCCTGCCACAAGCAGGGCTACCAACCTCCACATTTAACAGCAGACCAGGCTGCACAGGGCCCCATCCAACCTGGCCTTGAACACTTCCAGGGACGGGGCATCCACAACCTCTCTGGGCAGCCTGTTCCAGCACCTCACCACCCTCATAGTAAAGAATTTCCCCTGACATCCAACCTGAATCTCCCCTCCCTCAACTCAAAACCATTTCCCCTTTGTCCTTTAGTTATCAACCCTTTCAAAGAGTTGACTCCCCTCCTGTTTGTCAGCTCCCTTTAGGTACTGAAAGGCTGCAATGAGGTCACCCTGCAGCCTACTTTTCTCCAGGTTGAACAAGCCCAGCTCCCTCAGCTTGTCTTTGTAGGGATGGAGCTCCAGCCCCTGGAGATAAAGAAGGTAAAACAGAACGTAACCTTTATCTTCTACAGCATTTGCATTATGTTTTTCTTGTACTCTCTTTAATATTTCAAATTTGCTGACTGCTCAAGCACATGCTTGTCGGTAGGACAGAAAATTGTCACCATTACAGAAAGCAGAGCAATACTATACTACAATCCTTTATAAGTGCAGTTATACCAACACTGCTTAAGCACAACGGTAATAATACAGACCTTTCATGAATGTTAGAATCTATCATGTAAGTACATAAAAGTCCCGCTCCTCAAGACTTTACCATTTGTGTTTAAGGCAAAGAAGAACAGAAGCATGTACCAACACATGGCAAATCATTAGAAATGCCTGGCATTCTGTCATATATCCACTTAGTCCACAGGTACTGCAGCAGAAACCAGTCTTTATTACAACTTTGAAGGAACAGTCAAGTTTACAAACCATCGAGTTTTTTTTTAAACAAATGGGAGAAGTCATGAAAGCAGAGAGCTTGCTTAATAAAAAAAAAAAAAAAAAGCAATTTTTTAGGTTTAAGTCAGAAGAACAAATTGCAATGATAGGAATACAAAAGAAATGTTGTAACTTCTGTTAGCCTGGACAGATTTTAAAAGATGTTCTTCCTAGAAAGCAGGTAACTGCTCGTGGAACAAAACCTGTTATCCAACAAGTTGCATTACCTTACAAATCCTCCCCAGCTTCAGCTCCCTTCACATCCCGCATGATTCCCTGATTACAAGAACTGTTACAAGATTTTGTAAGCTATCCAACTAGATAAACCCAATAACTTGCTTCTAGCCTATTCCCAAGTGTAGCCACCAAGTCTAGCCAGTATTTTCACCAAAATAGAATCATAGATTCATTAAGGTTGGAAGAGACCACCAAGATAATCTATTTAGTTCAACCATCAACACATCACCACCATGCCGACTAAACCATACACCTCTGTATCTACCCTTCTCTTGAACACCCCCAGGGATGGTGACTCCACCATTTCATTAAGCAGCCTGCTCCAATGCACTACCACTCTGAGAAGTGTTTCCTCATATCCAACCTGAACCTCTCCTGGCACTGCTTAAGCCCCTTACCTCCTGCCCTATTGTTACTCACATGGGAGAAGAGGCTGACCTCCTCCACACTACAACCTTCCCTCACTTAATTGTAGAGAGTGACAGGGTCTCCCCCAAGCCTCCTCTTCTCCAGACTAAACAATCCCAGCTCCCTCAGCTGCTCCCCAAAAAACCTGTGTTCTAAGCCCCCCACCAGCTTCATTGCTCTTTCTTTAGGCATACTCCAGGGCCTTGATGTCTTACTTGCAGTGAGAGGCCCAAAACTCAAAGCAGCACTCAAGGTGGGGCCTCACCAGCAGAAACACAGTTAAACACAGTAACTAAGCTTCTCCACAAATGTAAGAGAATATACATACGCATATAATTGTTCGTATTCACCTATAAACACTGAAACCTAAATCATGATTTCTTGAAAGAGAAACCCAACCTCCAGAAAAAAATCACCACTCAAAGAAAGAATTAGCAATATTAACCCCAAGTAGGAAATACAGAAATTGTTGGCTACAAAACACAAAAGGATTCAGGAAGATAAAAGACAGTGCCAGCCGGGAAAAGGCTCAGCACCAGTGATGCAGGTGAACTGCTGCAGCACAACCAACCTACAACTTGCATGGTGTGTGTGAGCTCCCAACAGGCAGGGGAGAACCGAGCAGCAACAAAGGCACCGAGGCTTTCGGTTCTAAAGGCACAAAGATGCAGCTCAGCAGCAACCAGACACCTGGCACAACCCAGGATAGTGCCTCAGGAGGAGGAGCCGTGGCGTTCTCACCTGCACCACCCGGAATTGAACTGAGCACACATCAAGATCCGTCTCTTTTTTTCCGTCCTAGCCCACAGGCCCCTCCACGTTCGCCCAACTACCGGCACAGACTGCTACAGTGCTCCTAGGAGGCCCCGGACATCCCCGCCCAGCTCTACCCTCGAGCCTCCTGCGGCAGTCCCGCCAGCCCCACCGCCACCCGCACAGACCCCGCTCCTTTAGCCCACGGGGCAGCACCCGCATCCTACCCGCGGCACGGAGCCGAGGGCGGAGCCGGCGGGAAGCCAGCCCGGCTGCAAGCGGCCCAAGGCCCACAGCCCGAGTCGCTCGGGCACCCGGAACCCCACGGCCGGAAACACCGCGCCAGACTCCGCACTCACCGCGGCTCCGCGCTCACCGCCGCCAGCTCGGACCGGGACCAGGCCGCGCACGGGGCGGACTAAACTAGGCCGCGTACCTCTCCCAGTTTGAAAATGCCCCCCCACCCAAGGCCAGCGCTGATTGGCTAAGAGAGTAAAAAAAAAAAAAACAAAAAAACATCGGGAACCCGCCTTTCTATTGGAGGAGAGGCACGGTGGTACCGCCCCCACAGCAGTCACAGATCCTCAGCGACTTCTCTATTGGTGCCTCGTGAAGGAGGGGCGGGAGGTTATGCGCAGGCGCAGTAAGGGAGCGGGATCGTGGTGGGGCCGTTACCCGCCGCGGGGGTGTTTCCCTGCAGCGTGTATATATATATATATATTAATATAATAATAACATAATAATATTAACTTAATAACTTGCTGCTTAACATTACTTTCCTTAGAGAACACGTGTGGTGTTGATAATACTTAAACAAGGTTTTAATTGGAATTAAACTCAGTCATCTTATACTCATATAAAACACAATATCTTGTCCTACATAGCAATACGAGTTCATTTGGCACTGAAAGCAAAGAGAGAAATGAGAAATTAAGTCCAAACACCTATTTTAGAATGTACTGGATCATCCTATGGGCATGCCTGTTTTTCTCCAAGTACTGAGAATCACAGAATCATAGAATGGTCTGGGTTGAAAAGGACCACAATGATCATCTCGTTTCAACCCCCCCGCTATGTGCAGGGTCACCAACCAGCAGACCAGGCTGCCCAGAGCCACATCCAGCCTGGCCTTGAATGCCTCCAGGGATGGGGCATCCACAACCTCCTTGAGCAACCTGTTCCAGTGCATCACCACCCTCTGTGTGCAAAGCTTCCACTACATTACTCGTTGTATTTATAAATCTTTGATGGATTTAGAGATGGTGTGGTTATTCTGGAGCTCTAATATTGCACTAGAATCTGAACCTTGTGACGACTGAAAGACACGGCTTAAGTCACATGAATCCAGTCTGGATCTGTTTTTACTCAAGTTCATAGTATTCTATTAGCAGGAGTTCTGATTGGTTCTTAAGGAGATGAGAGTTGTCATTCTAGGGCAGGTCATTTGAGTTCTGTAGAACTTAGAATGCTTTGTAGAAAGAATCTTAGCAAAGCTGAAGCAAATATTAGAATGATGTGTTGACCTCTGGGAGAGGGGGAAAAAATGTCAAAGACAGGAGAAGATCAAGGAAAGAAAGATTGTAAGGCTGTAATACCAGTAGAAAAAAATATAAAGAAGCTTCCATATGGTACCCTACAGTGGATTATAAAATGTGTGATGTTTGGATTGCTGGCAGAACCATTACTTAACTGCTTATTTATGCTTGTTATTCCTTTTAAAATCATAGATGTATAGGGAATTTAAGAAGTATACCAATTGAAGTCTACACCTAAAGGTGATTCCAGTTTGAATGACAGCAGTGACATGATAATCAGAAAAACAATGATGTAATGAAAAAAATGGCTGACAAAAGAAAAGAGGTCAGTTTTTTGTCAAGAGTTGCACCAGGTGAATCCTATTTCATTATCTTTAATAATTGATCATATGGTAAGATTTTGGATTATTTTGAATGTCCCTATTGCAAATCCAAGTGTGATAAATACACAAACGAATCACAAAGAATTTTTCAAATGTTAATAAAATCTTTATATACCACATTATGATGTTTTCTGATATGTTTATGTGAAAAAGGTTGTCTTCCAGTTGAAAATTTGTCAGTAACCAATGCATCCTCTTGAGCAGGTATTTGATAATCAGTGTCTCTGCTGTGAAGGGCTGATCTAAAGTTAAGAATCATAGAATCCAATTCCAACTGAATTTGGATGGACCTACAAGAAACATCAAGTTCAACTCCTGGCTCCACACAGGACTTACCCAAAATTCAAACCCTATGTCTGAGAATGTTGTCCAAATGCTTCTTGAACTTGAGCAGGGTTACTGCCATGGCCCCTGCCCTGGTGAGCCTGTTCCAAGGCCTGAACACCCTCTGAGAACCTTTCTCAAATATCCAACCTGACGGTAGAGGTGGTAGCTTATTGTTTACAGCTAATGACAGACATTCAGTGTAACTGATTTGGTTAAAAGTGCATTTGGAGAGAGCTCTGATGAGTATTTATTTACTGAAAGTCTTTATTTATCGAGAGCACACAAACCAGTCCTCTGCATTGCTACAACGTACATATGTCCACAAGAAGAGACAAACATTCTAGATGGTGGAGTTGACTAAACAGCTGAGAAGCTGTTCTGGAAATAAGTAGTTGCTAAACAAAAGATTTTTAGCAGCAAGAATAACCACCAGATGTCTAATATTCACATTCATCCTAGCTGTTATATCTCTGTGACATACTACTTTTCATTACTGGCTACTTCAAACTTCATGTGTAATTTATTGGTTTTATTTGTTTTAATAATGAGAGGAAGAGAGAACAGTATCGTTATTTACATCAATGGATTTTATTCCATAATTGTTCATTTACACATCTGATTCACGCTTTGTGACTGGACTTAGTGAATAATCATTTTTTCCCTACTGATAGACATGTTTCATCACTAAAACAATAAGAACCATTGTGCCTGGCTTCTGTGTGTTGTCTGATAGGTACCAGTTTGTATGTAAAATGTGACCAATTTAGAAATGGATTCAATCAACAGCTCCCTAGAAGGAAGAGTTAGTAAGAATTTTTTTGTGCTGTTCACTTCAGAAGAATACTCCAGGGTCTGGTTCTAATTGTGCCATATTTTGAGTAATACTTGCTTACAGGGAAATTATGTAAGAAATGAAAAATACTTCACAGATATCCGAAGGGGAATATTTTGAAAGGGAACCTTCTGTGCAGAATGGTCCTACATGACCAAAACCATGTACATAGCTGTGTTAGAGATAAGGTCACATGCGAGATCTCTTAGGTAATGGTACCATAAATAGCAGAACTTGAATACAGACCTATCAAAACTGGACACAATGGAGAAAAAGAAATTAGAGGGGGGTTCTGTATTTGGGAGGTGACTCTAGCAGAGAAGAAGGAGGCACGAGAGTGGACAAAAAGAAAGCTGAGAAATAGAGAAAGAGTTGGAAAAGATCTGGAATGAAACACATTCATTCTGCTTTTGGCATCTCCAAGAGAATTATTGTAGTAAGATGTATATATGAATATTTAAGCATAACTTGTTCAGATCAATATTCAGGGCTACTGCGTAAAAATTTCTAAGCTGTGCTAAGAAGAGATCAGTCCGGATAATCCAATGGTCCTTTCCACCTTGAACTATGTGAATCCATAAGTCTAAGGAGAGACATCCATGGTGTTCAAGAATTGTTCAGCATTCTTTATTGCTTGGAAAATATGGGTCTTATCTTCCACAGTTTATTCCAGTTTTGTTTCTTCAAAGCACCTGCTTCCTGGGGAATCAGATAAATATTTCTAATTAGACTTCTTACACCTTATATAAGTTTTAATTTTTTGTTCTTCCATTTTTTGCACTTTATCTTTCTTTGTTCTTCTCTTTGTTTTGTTCCTTAAGACCTGGTCAAACAATACTCTGCCAAACAAGTTAATCTGGATGTAAACCTTTGCTACTTGCCTGGAAACAGCCATTGCACAAGCAAGAGCCATGTTGAAGATGGGGTTAATTATACTGCTTTTATAGTAAATTAATTAATTTCCGACATATATTTACTCATTTGATGGTGCAGTGTTTAATTGTTTGTTATTGCAGTTTCAAATAACTGCTAGCATTAAGTTTTTGGCTACTGTTAAGAACATAAAAACTGGAAGAGCAGAGTTAATTAACTTCCTTTGAGCTATCTAAAAGGCCAGTGATCGTAGAATCATAGAATGGCCTGGGTTGAAAAGGACGCCAAAGATCACCTAGCTTCAACCCCCTGCTGTGTGCAGGGTCACCAACCACCAGACCACCTGCAGCCATTGCAGGGAAGGCTTCCTAATCCTACATCTTCCCAGTCTGCAGATGCAGTAAGGAACATTCAGGAAGAATACTTGATCATCTGTCTTGATTGTTGAGGAAATGTCCACGCTTTTTTTGATCAAAGTGCAAAACTCACTATCAATTAAATAAGGCAAAGCGAACTCTTTCTAAACTGCTTGCTTCTCCTTATCCTGTCCTCTGCTGCATCTTCTAACGTAATTTGTTACTAGCCTTCTGCCTTCATGGATATACTTATACTTTTTCACTGTGTCTTGTTTTTAAGCTAAAGGTGGAATGGCTTTAATTCAGTTTCTTGCCAACTTCCAGATCTTAACTTACTTCTCTTGGAAATAAAAAGGCAGCCTGTTCATTGCAGTAATTAATTGCTACACAAGCAAAATATGCATTCTTATCCTGTCAAAGACAGTTCATTTCCAGATGCTTTTCTATGCATTGCCATTGCATGAGAGGACCTTGAAATATCCGAGATTTTGTTTACAACACCTATGTAAAGCTGAGAGTTATTATCCACAGCTTATACTAGAAAACTAGGACATGGGAAAATGAACAGTGTATCTCACGTCATACAGGATGCTCAAAAGACATTGAGACCTCGATCCCTGAGATCCTGATAGCAATTCCAGCACTTTAAGTACTTTCTTGTTTGAGAATTTATTTGGTAATCACTGGCTGCAATAATCTCTGAGAAAAAGTGCATTATTACACATACTTCAAACAATGATAATTATAGAGCTATTAATATATCCATTTCTACAGGTTGTCACTAGCTACAACAAATACTAGGTGATTACTCATCTGGGTACTGGATAATTATTAATCTTCCTTGGATGACTTTTCAAGTGGAGTTCTTCTATATTTTGTTCTATTATATGTCTAATACAAAGTATGAGGCCACACAGGAAATCAATGATGATATGTGAGTTGTGGTACCTTCAGTGGGAGGATAATATCCATCTGTGCATGTCTGTTTCATCAGATCCAGCTGGTGCTGTTGAGCAGCTTACTTCATATTTGACTAGACTGAATTACAGATTCATGTGGGCTGGAAGTAACTGGAAAAGAACAAAATTGAGAAATAGGGTGAATAATTATTGTGCAGGTTCTGAGCTTTGGGTCATGCTGGATCCACAGGTTCTGTTGAAAGTCTGTGTAAAAAGAACAGAAGAAAACAAGTTTGTGTGTGTGTGTGTGTGTGCATATGTTGGAAATTTTCAGAACATGGAGGACAACATGGTAGAATTCAGCTACCTACCAGTGTTAAACTACCACATCTACAGATTGAATAGCTATAGACACAATTATAGTTGTTAGAAGACTCCTTTAATAACTCCTTCACCACAGACAGTGAAAACAAAAATAGATACCACGTATAATTTTGACCTGTCCTGAAAAAGTGATAGCAAAATGTAGATTCAGATAACCTAAATTTTTGATTCTGTGATTCTGTGAACTGGAGCATCTTTAAATCTTTAACAAAGATTTCAGTTCATATCACTCATATCACACTAGATTCACACACTGCTCCTACAAGCCCACCAAAATTATGATATTTAACATCAGAAGAAAAAAATGGGGGAGGATAAATAATGCAGTGGGTGAATTGTTCTTCCAGACATCATCTGCTAGAAAAGAGTAGACCAAGAGAGTTAGGAGAGCTGTGTGGATGAAAGCACAGCAAGGCTCTTTGAGAGATACAAATGATGTCCAACAAACTGAGACAGGATCAGACCTTCAGATACTGTAAATCCAGCAGATCAGAACACTTGCTCTGGCCCTCAGAAGCAAGGACCTGTCCATATCTATGCCACATGTGACTTGCCAACTGCCTCCTTTCCCAGCATCCCTCAACAATATTATAAAAACCAAGCTGATTAAAGTCTTTTTTCCTTTCCTTTTCTTTACGAGTCTTCTATCTGACTATCTAACTGACATTTTGCTAAATCTCTGGGCTTTGCTTTCTCTCCTCTTTCTTATCTATGAAAAGTGATTATAATAATGTATTTTTAATTACAGTAGATCTGCATGTGAAAGATACTGTTATAAGCATGCAAATGTAGTTATTGTCATCATTGCATAAATAATAATATATTTGTACTGGAATGTAGAGCCCCCTCATGACTGGAAGAAATAGGATTCAGAATTTACTTAAGCAGCCAATCATTAGTGCTCCACCCTCTGAATTATCAATAGATCCAAACAATGTATTATTATGCTACAGAGATTGCATTCTGACCAATTCTCATCCTTACTGGTGACCTTAAGAAGGTAGTAAATAAAATATTAGCAAAACTGGAAGTGAATGGGAGGAGTTGGAACAGAAGTAAAATACAACAAGCTTAGATGGATACAAAACAGAAAAGAAAATGATTTAAAAAAAAAAAGAAAAAGTAGAAACATTCAAAAAGAACTAAGTGGGTAATCAATAGTATTGCAAGGGAAATATAGATGATGTTACACAAGGATATAAATGTGTCATAACTGCCACTCCAAATCACCATTTTAAGTAATTAAGTACTCTGACAGGCAAGGTCTCATAGATACTGCTTATACTGCTTTTCACCCCTTACCTATTTTCTTACTCTTCTGTTGGAGGTCACTATCTTTGTAACATAGGTGAAGAATGTAGGGTACCTCTTAAATACCAGTGAACATGGAATGCTCAGCTGAAATGATGCAGCTCAAATATTTTATTCTGTTTTAAGAGAGTGTATCTTCTGGCAGTGGGATGAAGTGATTTTTTCAGACTGGTTTACTTCTTATCTCAATAACATGATCAAAACATTCAGGTCAATTAGTGTCAAAATCATATCCTATCCCTGTTAATGGATAGATTTGTTCCTATCTTCGAAGTTCTCACTGTGTTTGCCAATAATCTTGTGAAAACAACTCAAATACTAACAACATGCAATGTTTGGCATTTGTCTCACATTTATGGGAGGCTCCAACTGGGCTAAGCATTTATCTGCTCACTTCAGTAGGATTTTGATGTGGTAGATGAACTGTTAGCATACATAAACTGTAAGTCTACAGCAAAATAATGATCTATTACCAGAGAAACATGTCAATTTACTCAGGACAGTGGGGACACAAATTCCTTTGCTGCCAAAACTAGCAGATCAGACATGCCTGTTTTCTTTTTCTTAACAGCTCTAGATAGACTGCATCAAAAAGATTAGTGCTGCTTCTCTTTATTACATTTCAACTTATCATACAAATCACTTACAAATTGGAAATCATTCAGAAAAGCATTAAAAAATCAGAGTTGGTAAAAAAAAAAAAGGATTAAAACTGAATGAGTTTTATTTGTAAAGATTCAAATGCTGTGCAGATAGGTCAGGTTTGTGTTGCATCATCTTGGTGATAACGTCTTGAGTGTTCTGTGGAGGTACACAGTAATTACTACTCATTAGTATGGTTGAGAAAGTGGACCCTGTTATTTCTAATCACATACTGTATACAGATTAATCAGACCTTTTCAGAGAGCAAACTATTCTGAAACATAAACTCTGTGGAGCTGTCTCAGAAAAATACCTGCTTGTGAGTACTGCTTAAACTGAAATAATGTATGTTGGTTTTTAATTCTCAACACAGACAGATAATTTCATCATTTCACTTCACAACATGCACAGAGAAAACTGATCAACTAGAAAGTAAGCATTTAAGGGAACTAAAAGCTTCCTTGGTTATTTCTGGAATATCTTCAATTAAACAGAAACAAAAAGCATTTTTATTTTCATAATATGGGACCACGTGAACTGTGAAGAACAGTAGGATTTGAAATATCAAATACTGTGTGTATTTACATTGCTGGAATTAAAATACTTACGCAAAAGGAATGAAAACTGAAAATGCAAAATTGCTTCAGATGCTGTTTCTATAAAGCATTAAAATACAAGCTCAAGTAAAAAGTCTGGTCTTCGATAATGACTTATTAAAAGGTTTGAAATCATTATTCTGGATTATATTTTCCCATAAAAAGGCCTGATTCTCCCAGCTGAAAATGTGATTCAAGCTGACACAATGAAACGAAGAAAGTGGAAGCTGCTGTTAGGCAGATTGCCCAGAACTGAGCTTCAGGAGCTTCTTAAAAGAAAAAAAAATAAATAAAATAAGCCTGCCAAAAGTGAGGTGCTTTTTAAGATCTTATTACTAGGAATAAATGTGTAACTGATTTTTATCACAGGTGTAAATAGTGGCAAGAGAGCCAAAACATCCACCTCAGGACATCTTTGTTAGAGCTCTTAATTTTAGCTCATCTTAAATGAGCTAGCCTGGTTATTGAAAGCAGTCCAAGGGCAGCAACAGAGATCAACGTGGACTCCCACACTCAGCCCAGAACTGTTGAGTTGTGAGGCTGTGCTCTATCCCACGTGCTTCTCCATGCTCTCACTGTTGCTTTTGGTACCTAAATAGCATTTTTTAAGGAATATCTACAATATATGACACTGTATAGGCTAAATAGACTGACAGAAAGTATTGCTTGCTCAGTGGAAATCTGCCTGTAACTTAAGATATGATCCTGATTTTTTGCAGAGCCTGTTCCTCTATTCTGTCCTGACAGATCTGCAGAAATGCAGATAATGAAAAAAATCAGGTCACTTCCTTAGGAATCAAATCTTGCATGCCAAGCTGCACACTTCTCTACTTGGTGGGGTATGAAAGCAGCTGAAAGTTAGGAAAGGAACCATTGCTTGAGTAGCAAAATGTACTACTGTTAACTCACTGAAGCAATGCCTTCTCCCAAGGTTTTTCAAGAAAGAAGTTTACTCAGAAGGTAACTCACAGATAAATAGAACAAAGGAATCAACCACCAAGAATGATGTAATGGAAGGTCTGAGATCTAAAATTAATAATTAGAAGATGTCCAGACACATTGCACTCATAAAAAGAAGTGAGAAAGTTTTGTTCTCTCTGCTTTCAGAGCAAGTGTGAGCAGCCTTGAATAGGCATGCATGACTTAGCTACAATTTAATCAGCAGAGGTAAAATTAGCTGTTAAGACATGGAAAGCACAGTGTGAGCAAATAATCAATGTATTTTATTTTCATTGCATAACTCCTGCTACTGCTGATGTTAGTTATCACTGCTACAGTTAACTGAGCTAGCCAGATTATACCTTACATGTAATGTTTAGCAGTGCTGCCATTGGGCATCCCATTTGTGGGCAGACGTGAAAAGGCCAACTGAGATGTTACAGTCTGCAATCCAGGGAGCTAAACCTGGGTTTAGCAAAGCAAATCAGGTAGCCAGAAATAAGACAAACCTAACCTCATTTATTTATTTAATCAAAGACATGAGAATAACCAGTTATTCAGTACTTAAGAGATTTCATCACAAGAGGATTTCTTTCAAGGGAGAAAAATAGAAGAACCAAAGAAAATGAGCCATCATGGGAGTGCAGATTTCTGATGCTATCTAGGAGAAAAACGCTCCAGCTGTCCTTTTCTTTTTTAACTTCATGCTCTGGAAATGCTGAAATTCAGTGATTAAGAGACCTCAGGGAACCTTAAGTGATCTTGAAACTTCTAATATCATATCTGTCAAAACTGAAGTACCATCTCAGGTAGGTAAAGCAAAGTGGTTGACATTTTGATCTTACCTATGCCAGCCAGTTCCTATAGGGGAATATAATTTGATGGTTAGCAACAGTAGCCACTCAACAGAATGTTAGCACTTGGCTTCATTCTCAGCTAAGGATTCCCTGCACTGATATCGCCAAAGGAAGCTGTAGAGTATGCTTATGTAGACTGGTTTATAACTAGTTTGAAAAACTCGTGCCTTTTCACTATAGAAAGAAGGGAATTTAATTATGATGAAATGAAATTCCTTGATTATTACAAAGGAAGATGCTTTCAGACCAAAAAACAATGAAAGGACTGCCTTCTGAATAAAGACACATCAGAAACCTTTTAAGCTTAACACTGTAATATGAATGTTATTGGAAAATTTAAACTGTTAGTATCTGAAATTCCACTTTATGTTAAGAAAATATTGAACACTCTAGAGATAGTCTGGGTGTTGAGTAAGGCATCAGCAAAGACTGAGGACTGAGCTAAAAGAGGAGATGACTGGAATATGTTTGAGTTAGCACTTAATCTGACCTATCAGTGAATGATGTAAACTACTCCACAGATATTAAAGGTGGTTTCAGCAGATGATCTCTATCATTTCTGTGAATAGAGATAAAACAAAGGTCCTTGGTGTTTATGGGTACTCCTACTTATAAAGCCACTAACCAATACAGGCAAGTCTCAAACCTTCCTACTAACTCCTTCACGTAGAACTGCCTAACAGTATTTTCAAGATGCCTTAGAAAGACAGTTTACAAGTAAAAGTTGTCTTAACCAAAGTTATTCATTCCAAAAAATAAATGATAACTTAAGATGATAGAAGGTAAATTAATAAAACTTATCAGAGCATGAATAGTAATTATTCACTTTACCCTTCAAATCCAACATACTCAAAGGAGCTGGGGTTTCTGGTAGATGAAAGTCTGCACATGAGCCAACAGTGTTTGCTTGCAGCCCAGAAGGCCAACAGTATCCTAGGTTAGACAAAAAAGGGGTGGCCAGCAGGGTAAGGAGGTTATAATCCTCTACTCTGCCCTTGTGAGGCCCAATCTGGAATACTGCATCCAGACCTAGGGCTCCCAGCACAGGAGGGATGTGGAGCTGTTGGATGAGGTCCCACAGGAGGGCCACAAAGGTGATCAGAAGGCTGGAGCACCTCTCCTTACAATGAAAGGCTGTGAGAGCTCAACTTGTTCAGCCTGGAGAAAAAAGGCTCCTGAGAGACGTCATGGTGGCCTTCCAATACTTAGGAAGAGCTTATAAACAGAATCGAGACTGGCTTTTTGCAAAATCTGATAGTGGTAGGAAAAGGCAAAATAGTTTTAAACTAAAAGAGACATTTAGACTAAAAGAGACATTTAGATTAGATTAGATTAGATGCTAGGAGGAGATTTTTTGCACAGTGGCTGATGAGACACTGGCACAGGTTGCCCAGAGAAGCTGTGGATGCCCCATCCCTGAAGGAGTTCAAGGCAAGATTGGATGGGGCCCTGGGCAGCCTGAGCTGTTGAGTGGCAGGGGTTGGAATTTAATGTTCTTTTTAAGTTCCTTTCCAACACAAGCTGTTCTATGATTCTATGAAAATACATGAGGAAGTAAATCTTTATTCTTTGTGTTAAATTGAAAAAAACAACATTCCTAGTGGAACAAATCTAATGCCTTACAGTTTATGTTAATCTGCTGTGAAAATTCCATTTTTCCTATTTTGTCCCCAAAAACTCTGTTGTCTTCCTGAAGTCTATGGCAGCTGACTATTTGGTTTATACCACTTCTTCCTTGAAACTATGAAGTACCTTAAAAATGTCTGCTTTGAGTTCTCACCCAACTTTAGACAGATCTACTAAATTCTTCTCACCATACTACACCATTACACTCCTTGTTGGCTGTTAGATTGAAATCCGAATTGCCATGCCTAAAAATCCCAAAATATTTTAAACTGTCACAGCAACCAATAATATTGCATCTTTTTCTTTTTCTTTTTCTTTTTTTTTTCCCACCTTAGTTTTTATGTTACACATTTTCTGAAAAGAAACCAAGTGTGGTCTCATATTAATACGAGGCAAGCTAATTGAAGACAGAAACTTATCAGACACTTACTGTGGGCTAAGATAGGGTATGAATTTATGACGAATCAGCTGTTCCACAATTGCCCACATTACCATGCACTTCTATCTGATTTAATCTCTGAAGAATGTGGCTAATATATCATCCCTCAGCGACCTCCCTTTGAACATAAGGTTTGAATGGGCATATAAGCAGATAGCAATGACCTGTCAACACATAGGCAGGTCAAATCCCTCAAATACCACCCGGCATTTTGTCCACCTGTGGTTAATTGTGTTGCTTATTGGTAACGGACAGTAACTGCATTTGGGAAGAGTAATTACCTTCATTCAGGAAATATTGGAGATTGGACGAGGTGATCTTCAGAGGTTTCTGACCTCCACAGTGCTGTGATTCTGTGAACAGTGATTTGAAATTACATTAAAAACTGCTTACCATTTAAATGACAAGAGCATAGTTCACCATATGAAATATAAGGAAAAGTTGGAAAAGCGAGAGTGGCAAGGCTCTGGAGCAGGCTGCCAAGAGAAGCTGTAGATCAAGGCCAGGTTGGATGGGGCTTTTAGCAGACTGGTCTAATTGAAAGTGTCCCTGCCCATGAGAAGGAAGCTGGAACTAAATGGTCTTAAAGGTCTCTTCCAACTTATTCCAATCTATTCTATCACTCTGCAAAATTCCACAAATGTTCGTACCTTAGATATGATTCAATTATATAAATTGCAGACGATGTCAAAGGGACAAATTTCTTTTGGGATCCAAGAAGTCTGCTCAGTCTGTACTGTGGAACAAGTCCAGTAATAAACGTAAAGAAATATATATTGGGGTAAGGAGAAGCTGACATTTCTCCATTTCTCCTTTAAGCAAGATGTTGGACTGCAGAACTCCTGACATCCCTGCCAACTTTAATTATCTTGTGATCCTGAGGTACAGACAAAATGGCAAGTATGTGGATAAAGTAGAAGACCGAGACAATAAACTAAGAATGTATAAAAAGAAAATATTTTAAAATAGGTTCTTCTACTCAGTAAAGAATTATATACCCATATTCACATATTCAAGCCAAATTATATCTGGTATATATTAGCAATGAAGGGGAATATTAAAAAACACATAGATAAGTTTTTTTAAAATCAGTAAACTCAAATATTTTGCATCTGAAGTTGTAAAACAGATGATGTCATTCTATTGATGATTTTCAGAAAATTCTGGAGAAATTAAGTAATACTATTTTTTCAGTGCTCAAGAAGCAACCAGAATGAAGTAATTTCAGAATGGTCAATCAATTAGTAATCATAAGAAAAATAAAATGTGTTATTAATCAACTGATGGTAAATAGAAATAAATTATCAGTATTCTGGCTTTATAAAATGCTCTTAAACAAGCCTGATGCCCTTTGGTGGACAGTTATTTGATAATAAGTGCATAAATACAATGTATGTACAATTCATTGACTAATGCATGTGATCATGATAAAAAAAAATAGCACTGAAGACTCATGGTGAGAGCTTCTTGTTATCTCTAGTTGGTTTCTTTGTGGATCAATGTTAAGGTATAATCTGTTAAGATCAGTTTTCTTGATTGTCAATTGACCACAGATTAATGTGGAGATGATACAGAGGTCACCAAAGTGGTAAGGGTGAATGAGGTTCAGTGTAGGACATTCATATTTATCCTAGTCTGGATCACATAGTAGACCAAATGAGACCTTTTGCCATGAAACAGTCTATAATTTGTCTTGTAACTACAAACCTTTGCTCTATCTTATAAAACTCTGAAATTTGTGTGAATTTTAAGGACAGAAAACTCAAAGTTCTGATTTTACTGCAGAAAGAAATCAAGTCTCATGTAAAAATAAGGTAATAAGAGTGTAGGAGGTGGTAAACCATTTTATTTGCATATACAGTGCTGGTGAATCTCATGTTAGACAAAAGAATATTCATTAAAAGAAAGGTTATTACAATTCACAAAAGAATCACAAAAGCACTTCAGATGTGAACAAAATGCTTTCTTAGTTATTTAAAGAAAAGGCAAAGAAATAAAGCTTAGGAGGTAACTTGGTTATTTTATGTACGTATCTTCACTGGGAGCAAAAAATAGGCACTGCAGTGGTCTCTAATGTAGTAGAGAAAACGTTCAAAGGAAATGATGTCTGAAAGATAAAATGGATGTATCTAAAATGGAAACCAGGCATGGCATGAGCATTACCGTTGAAATAAAGCTTTTAAAAGTGGCAAATAATAATCTTTTAATCAAATTCTTTCTGAAAGTATATTGTAGTAAAAAATGTATTTTGCTGTATGTAAGTGTAAATAAAATGCAATGCAGTGAGTCATGTCACCACAGATTTTCATTTCATAGTCCCACGTGATTTAAAACTCTGTGAAATAACTGATTTGAGATTTCTTGACAGTGGGTTTAAAAGTCAACTGTAATGTGATACAGCAAAAAATACTGTGTATGCAGGTCAGCTGTCCACCTGAACAATTCCAAGCAGGACAAGGTAGCTCTGGTCACTATTGAAGCATGATTTCAAAATTACACTGGCACTGAAAACCTGCCACACAATGAAAGACAGATAAGGAAAAAGAAAAGAAAACTGTCTGGTAAGCAGAAGTCCATTTCACCAGATTTCACTAAACACTGAACATTTTGGAACTCCTACTCAACAGTATTCAAAACGACTTTTTGTACTAATGAAATTGCCATGGAATTATGCCAATTTTTATCAGTATCAGCTCATTATCTCTGTAACTACCTTATTCCATTTTCTTCCCAACGCAGCATTAACTATAGAGCAGATTTTGTTGCAAATAAATGTCCTGGAGCTATAAATTACATGGCCATGTTTATTTTACTTTTTGTCTTAAGACTACCACATGCAAATACTTCTGGCTGTTTAGCAAGCTTCTGAAAGCCACTGAAATGGAAGTGTTCATAGATTTTTTCCCTTTCTTTGGGAACGCAACATGTATGCATGTTTTATAAAAAAAAGCTGTAGCCTGGTCCCACTTAGCCATTAATTCACCTTTTCCCCTTTTTCCACTCCAAATTCTCATCCGCTTTCCATGCACACTCATAAGTGACAGCCCTATCACTTCACATCATTTTGGCATTACTGTATTTATACATCTTCTTAAAAAAAACAATCCTATCTGGGTGAAGTCCTTCCTAATTCCGCATGATAAAACTATACTCTTACTCTCTCTACCTTCATGTATTTTTTCCCAAACGGGAAGATCCACGCCCTTCCTCATCCACATCAGTCTTCTTATTTGCCTCAAAATCTAGCCCTACAGCCATATACATCATTGCTATTGCCTCTTTTAATTCATTTGTTAGTGACACTATGTGAAGTCAGTAAAAATGGCATTGAAATGACACATTGTAGACAAATGCTTCAGGTATGGCTAAAGTAGCAGCTATTTGAAATTGGATTTACCAAAATCTCCAGGTACTTTGGGGCACTCATCTCCATTGGAAGAACGTATGGAAGGTCTATAACTGAAACTGCTATCCCACCATTCTCATGTTGTCTTTTAACATGCTTGTATGTGTGCCTGTGCCTATGCATATATGTATATATAAGAAGCATAGGCACAGGCATATATTTTCAACTTGTGGAAGAGATTTTCCATTTCTTTTCTGGAAAAACAAGAATCTTACCAATAAGGTAGTCAGTAACACATGTGTTTTCACCATTGCTTCAAGGAATCCCACTGACCTGCTCCAACCACGATGCCAAGTGATTGCAGGATGATAATCGAATGTGCAGGCTGTCATTACTTAAGGAAACACCTGGATGCTCTCCTGGCCATATCATTGCAGTATGCTGCAGCTTATGCAGAGAGCACCTACATACTTCTTACATTATCCTCTCATTACCTGAGGAGGTAATGGCAGGCTCTGTATACATTTAGCTTGTAGATCTGGTACAGACAAAAATCATATCTCCTCCCTTTGAGGCTAAGGGGAGGCACTGAAGGAAAATGAGCGATGCCTCATGCTCCCACATACTTTATTGCAGTGTGATGTGGCTCAGGAATGAAAGAATGCCAGGCAAACATGGGGCATGTGGGGCGTTGTGCATTGTTGTGGAATGCATATCTTATTTTCTGTTATGGACTGCTTTGATTTTGTGCATAAGATATTTTGGTTTCACTGAACTTGAATAGACTTACTGTTAAGACTGGGGTGCTACAACTTCCTTCTCCTTCACCTGTCAAGAACATAATCCCAATTGTAGGGTACCCACACAATATATCAAAACAAAACAAAATAATAAAAGCATGTCGAAAACCACAAGCATGCGCAGAACAACTGAAAATACTTTTAAAAAAAAGTGATAAAATGTCTTTCTTTTATCCAGGCAAAACCAAAAGCCCAGCAAGGACATTTTATCAACGTGACTCGCACTTATTCCCATCTGAAATACTGTGCATTTTGAAATATTTGAATCAAAAGCTGCCAAAATAAACAAACAGAAACTATATTTAGGACTTTATTTATGCTCATTTTCTTTATTTCTTTATTTATTAACAAATGAAAACTTATAGCAACTGGGAAAGTGAAGGAGAATTTGCTAGTGAAAATAGTAATACAACACAATACCACATCATGGTCTTGTTAAAAGAATTAGTTTCACTGTTACTTCGTACTCGGTAAGTCTTGAGTACACTATTTTTGGAGATTCTAGAAAGAGAAAAGCATGGAAAAGATAGGTGTAATTCCACCTCTTCAAGTGAAGGAGATTTCTTCATTACCTGAGGACTCAATGTACTATGAACTACAGTATGTAGCAGCTGTAGAGGTTGCCTTGATCTTGATGGCTGCAGACCATTTCTATCACATTTCCTACTCCCATCCCCCAGCTGCTGTTGCACAGCAGTTTTTCCCTCTCTTAAATCTACCCTCCCAGAGCACCCGCAGCACCACTCATGGCTCAGCTCTGGCAGCAGCGGGTCCCTTTTGGAGCAGCTGGAGCTCTGATCTGACATGGGGTAGTGCTGAGATCTGCTCACAGAAGCCATCCCTGCAACATCACCCCTACCAAAACCTTGCCTCATAAGTCCAGTACAGGATCCCCATGGTCTTTGTGGTCGTGTATCATTCCTCTTTGTCATTACCACATAACCTCTCCATTACTTTCACTTGTATCCTCCAGGAAAAGGATGTGAGAGCCTTTGTTCAGTTATGTCATAGCAGATGATGGTGTCTGAAGGAATCAGCTGTTGGTTGCTCACACCAGCATTTAACTCAAGCCATACCATGACCCAGATAGCAGCAGGAAAAGTGACTTGGCATTCTGTTAGCTGGCACAGCTGAAATGAACTGTGTGGCAATGGAGAGGATCATATGGAAAAGGAGAGTTAAACACTATACAAATGTCATTAGGAAATTATCTGGCACATGAGAGAGTGACATGAAAAGAAGCAGGGAAAACATGAAGCGAATTGTGTGAATATTTGCATTTGAGGTAACCGTGATTTTATTGCTTCCGTGTGGCAAAGCAGAAAGGTAAGCTCAGCACATGAATCATAGAATCATCCAATCATTTAAGTTGGAAAAGACCTCTAAGATCATCTACTTCAAGCATCAATTCATCCCTACCATGCCCACTAACCATGTCCCTCAGTGCCACATCTACACCTTTTTTGAACACCTCCATGTACGGTGACTCCATCACTTTCCTGGGCAGCCCATTCCCGTGCTCACCACTCTTTCTGAGAACATTTTTTCCAAATATGCAGCTCGAATCTTTCCTGGTGCAACTTAGGCCACTACCTCTCATTCTATCACTGCTACCCACCTCACTACCACTTCCTTTCAGGCAGTTGTAGCCTCCTCTTCTCTAGACTAAATAATCCCAGTTTGTTCAACTGTTCTTAAAACTCGTGCTCCAGAACATTTACCAGCTTTGCTGCCATTTAGACATGCTCCAGGGCCTTTCTAAGACATAAGAGCTGTTCGGCAAGCATGCCAGTAGGGAGTAAAGTCAGGAGAGGAGAGGGGTAATTTAGGCAAAAATATGCAACAATCCGTACTGTGGATACATGCAACAAATCCATATTTAAGATAACTAAAGTCATCACATGAAACTTACTGAAGATGTGAACAAAGCCCAGTCTGTATCAGTCCTAATACACTGATGGCCAAGGATGTTCAATAATCCTGAACTGAAGTCATCTACACCAGCAAGCTACTAAAATGGTCCCTTCATGTTTTCTGCCTGAATCTATCAGCCTTCTCTGTGTGCACTTTATTTCAGTACTTGGGAACCTTCCTGGGAACATGCCATTTACAGATATAAAATGTAGCCTCTGTTGTCAGTAGACACGCAATCACCCAGTATAACTTCATTTACGCATTCATGTAGAAGGATAAGGAAAAGAAGCATATGCTGTATTTCTTTGATTAAAGGGTCCTGCAGAATCCAGACATGTCAGTCATTTGGATACACAAACATCTCAAGCATCTGGAATAGGAATCTGACCCTTGCCCTGTCCTTTGTCAATCTGGCTAGATATATACCAAGTTAATGCGCGCTTGGTGTGAACACATCAGGAATTATCCTGCACACATCACACCTCAACCTATTTACTTTGAATAGGGCAGAAGCAAGCACTATATTACACCGTATTGACTTGTGAGCCACACCTTGTTATTACCTTATCTTTGGGCTACGACTGTGAGGCATCCTCTGGTATTTACATTTATGCCAATTGGTTTTCTCTGCAACCTGGGACAACTTATTTAAACATGTTATGGCTGTATTTCTTCATCTCTAAATTGTGGTTAATTCTTTCCTCATGAGATTGTTATGAATCCACATTAATTAATGTTTATAGAGCACACAGACAATATTCTGGGGTGAATGATAAAATGTGTGAAAAGTATTCTTATTGTTCATAACAGGACAGCACATTCAACTTGTATGTATATAAAGGTGCAATTCCTTTTCTTTAGCCATCCAGAAGTTGGGTATCATAGCTTAGTCACTCTTCTAAGCTATTTACATTATTGCTAGAGGCAAAAAACCTCAGGCTATGACTTATTTTACCTGACAGTAGAAGGATTCGTGTTCCTCTATAGTGTCTGTTTCTCCCCATTAGCTATGAAACCTAAACTAGCTCTCACAAGATACCCAGGGAAACAAAGTGAGATTAACTGCAGACTTACTATTTTGCTTACTCAACTACTTTGAGCAAATATGCTCGTAAGAATGACATGGCTAAAATCTCAACTATAAAAAATCATGACATGCATTCTACCCACCACAATTCTCCATACCCTTTAAGTCAAGCTGGACCACATTACAAGAATCATACAAATGCATTCATATCTCCAGCATTGCAAGTAGGTGATTATTACGATGTGCTCTTAGTGTACAGGAGTGACACACGAGAACCTACCTGGGTTCTCCAAGTCCTGCAGGCATGAGCTCAGGTTTCCTCACTGAATACATGACAAGCCCAAACCACAGAAATTGAATACGGTGCAAGAATCTATTTAGACTTAGCATCAAAGTGAGCTCGTGTTTGAGAAAAGAAAAGGAGGAATGGGAAGAGGTGAAGGAGGAAGAAACACCTCAGGTACAGCAGTAAGATCAGTGAATCATTATGTGAGGTCACTATACCTATACAGAAGTGTTTTCTTGGCAGTCTCTGCTCTACCATTTTCCTTAGCTTCCCCTCCTATGGTCAAAGCATTTTTCATCAAGCATGTCAGAGCATTTTGAAACCAGCCATATCAGACTTGCCATTAGGATATTTTTATCCAAATCTATGTTGTAAGTTCCTTATGCCAAAGGGCTGTGCCCTTGTTGTAGGTGTAAGTCATCTTTAGCATGCAAGTTGTAGAGTTTCTTATTTCTATGGCATTATAGTTAAGCTACTATTATTCATAAATAATAAAGTCTTTTTTAAACCTCTATAATCTGTAGCTGTGATAGCTGGGTATATTCCACTTGGGGATCAAATTCCATTCATATGTATATTCAACAAGCTGACTATTCACACTTCAGGAAATAATAAATGCAATTTATTTTATACTTTAGGAAATAATAAATGCAGTTCTGACATTGAATATGTAGAAACCCTGTATATTCACAGGTAATCAACTGGCAATAAAATTTGCTGTCACTACCACTATTAATACTTACAGAACTGTAATTCCATAACAGTAGCATATTTGTAATTCTTATCACAGCTGACAAATATTCCTTTACAGTTTGTCTTATCTGTATCATTCATGAATGTGGGGAAATTTGGAGTTAATAACATTGTCAGGCCATAAATACTGTGACATAGTGTGAGACGGCATATATGTCCTATACTGGAAGTACATCTCAGGGCATCCTACCTGTTTTCTAGGATATTTGTACATATAAATATATATATATATATAGTTATATATGGATTTCAGTTTTAGTTACCCTACAAAAACTTTACTGTAATTTCTGACACATCAAGTGCAATATACCTTGAACAGAATGGAACTTGCATCCCAGCTGGCCACACATCACAAGCCACTATGTGAAGCTGTCACACCTGAAAGAATGGAAGTAATATAATTACTGGATACAGATCTCTTGTTTCATTAGTAGTTCTATAAATTAAAAATGCAAATACATACAGGAATGAAGAAACAGTCTTGAAGAGTATTAAAGTAGGAAAATGGTCAAAAAGCTATCTGAAAGATTAAAGTTGATTTTTCTCTAATCTTGAAAAGTTCATGTTCAGTTCATTATGATAAAGACATCCAAATGTTAAACTGGTTGATTTTAAAAATTTGTAAGGCATAAAGTAAACAAATATTCAGGACTCACCTAAAAAGGTAGCAAAAGGATGCCATAAGAAAGAAAATAAAATATGTGGACAGTTAATGTCCATCAACCTGGTGTTATGAAATGTGGATTTCTTCAGCTAGGCTTGCTATTTGAAGATCAAAAGTTGGATTTAACAAGGTAATGGTGCTAATAAGTAAGAAAAAGCTTTTGTAGGCGCCTAAATTGTACAAGCTTGTGAAAAAATAGGGAAGTATAAATTTCCTCAAATTATATGGATTAACAAGTAGTAGTGACAGAAAAAAAAAATGGGTAAATGCAAATGTATTGCCATTCAGCTCTAAGGATTAAGGCTATTTCTAAAGTACTGTGGTCAGATCTGACATTCACATTTCTAAAAAACCTACTGAAAATATGTAAAACCTTTGGTGAACAACGTAACATCTGTAATATATGCCTGATGTTAACATACCAAATAAGATTAATCTTTTTCCATACGATCAAAAATCAAGAGATTACAGAACAGAGATATTGTGTTAGAAGGGATCCCATGAATTCATTAAATCCAACCCTCTGTTTGAAGCTGGGACATCTTTGACTTTGGGACAGATTGGGTTCAGAACAACTTTTTCTAAGCTGCAGCTTCTGTCTCTTGTCTTCAATCCTTTCCCTGTGCACCTCTATGGAGAGCCTGACTCTGACATTTGTGTCCCTTCCCTGGAGGTACCTGTAGACAGTGTAAGTTCTTCCTGAAGCTCTCTCTTCTCCACACTGACCAAACACCCACCCCACCCCTTTTGCTGAGATGGATGCTCCAGTGCCTGTCCATCTGGGTGGTCCTCACACAGGCTCACACTATTATATCCATACTTCTCTTGTATGAGAACCCAAAGCTGTGCACAGTACTGCAGATGCCGTCTCACGAGAGTCGAACAGAGGAAAGAAGAGCCTCCCTTGTCCCATTGGCTTCATTTTTAAAGCCCAGGAGTGGTTGACCTTCTTCACCTGTGACTCATAGCTAGCTCACCATTCAGGACTCCCAGGTCTTTTTCTGAAGAGTTGCTTAATTTCTCAGTTTCTACTGTGTACTGTTACAAGACATTATGCCATCCAACATGCAGGACTCACTTTTTCCTCTCTGAATTTCATATAATTTTTGTTAGCACATTTCTCCAACATGTCAAGGTATCTCGGATAGCAGCCCCATCCGGCACTGATCTGATATCATCTGTGAACTTGTGAAGGATGCATCCCCTTCCACTGCCAAAGCCATTAATGGGGCTGTTAAGCAGTGTTGTCCCGGTATGAGTACCAAAGGGATGCCACTCTTAAATAACCATCACATTTTCAACCTCTTGTTCCAGCCTTTTTTTTCTTTTTAACCTTGTAATTCATGCAGATAGTCCATATCTCTGCAGTTTAGCTACAGAGAAGCTGCAGGAGACAAAGTCAAAATCTTGCCTAAGTGAAGGTGAAAGAAATCCACTGCTCTGCTTTCATCCAAAAATTCAGTCATTTTATTTGTAAACGTAATTAGGTTGGTCACTTTTTCTGCCAATCTGTACTTGGCAAATCCATGCTGTTTTCTCCCATCCACCTTTTTCTCCATCATATGCTTGGACACAGCTTACAGAAGGATTTGCTCCTTCTGTAATAATCTTCACAGGGAATGAAGTACAATCAGCTGGCCTGGCTTTCCCCAGATTTCTCTTCTTGGCTTTCTGCAAGACAGGTATGACATTTGCTGCTGTGGTCACAGGAACTTCCAAACACCACAAGCTGTTGGAGAGACAGAGAACAGCCTTACAACTGAAAGTTAGCAGTCTGTGTTTCCAATCCCCCACTTCTGAGCTAAGATAATACTGGGTGCACTGCTCTCACAGGCTCCACCAGGAACCACTTCTCCACGTTGTCAAATCTTCACTGTTTGATTCCTTCCAGAACTGTGACAGTTAACAAGCTACTTAAGGAGCTTGTCCCTCCCAGGAATGGGCACCTGCCTTTGCTACCTTATTGCATTTCCTCACCTTTTTCTTTTCACTGAAGCAGTATATAACACAGGTCTGTGCAGCCACGTCCCAGAGAATAGGGGAGCAGATGGAAAGATGCTGTCTAAAAGGTTCTTTCACTACAGTCACAGCTAAAAAAGCTTTTGATTGGCTTGTCTTAACTTTTAGTTACATTATTACATTCTTGAAGCCCCTATATTCTCTGACACAATACGATATCACGGGCATGATATCAGCTATACATACCGTTTGGCTTTGTGTTCAGGTTTCTTAAGTAATCCCTAATCCACTCTTTCTCTAACATCAGTTGCATTCCACTAAACACGTGGAAGGATTGAAAACAGACCTTGCCAGTGTGGGCTGGGCATAAAAACTTCAGCCTTTCTGTTTCCATCATCACTAGGTCAGCCTCAGTCTTCCTTTTCCCTGTTCTGCTCCTATAGAAGCTGCTTCTGAATTCCTGCATGTCTTTTACCTGTTTATACTCTGTCCAATCTTTGAATTTCCCAATTGAATCCCTGCATGCCTGGGCATTTCTCTTTTATTCCTGCTGAGTAGCTCATCCCTGCTTTCACCCCCCATATGCTTCATTTCTGCAACTGAGCTCTGAAGTTTCCTATTCAGCTGGTGTGGCCTCTTCACACCTGCATCATGTCCTGCAGACACGAGTGGAAGCTTCCTGCACTTTGAGGGTGTTGTCACTGTACATCAAGCAGCTCTCCTGAGCTCCCCTGTCTTTCAGAGTGGCAGCCCTTGAAAACTAACCCACCAGAAATTGTCCTGAGGTCTCCATTGAGAGCCTCTATTGACACTCTGAATCACTATTCTGCTATGTGCCCTTTTTTCTTCCCATCTTCAAATCATATGACTTCCTTAGGAGTAAACCAGACAAGCCCAATTATATCAATATTAGATTAGATTAGAACTGATTAGAATCAGATAGGAAGAAATAAAAACAAATGTATGTGATTCAACAAATTTATTTTTTTTTAAAAGGATTTTTTCATTTTGATCTGTATTAGTTAAACCGATCCTGAATTGATGTTGATTTAATTATATAAATTTTACTGTGCTCATTTAGCGCAGTTTCTTTGGCTTCCTTCACACTTTCAATTGACACTTCATTAATGAAAAGGCAAGTAGTATGTTTCTGTTGGTGTTTCTTTCTGTATATTTCATAAAATATGTACCCAAAAGACTCCACTGAATTTGACATAGTATTCATTTGTACAAGCTGAGAATCTTGTCTGAATGTTGCTTCGTGAATTCTTGAGATAAGTCTCTGTCTTGGAGCTCTTCAGAAGCTACATGGACATGGTCCTCTCTCTGGTGCCCTGCTCTGGGTGCCCCTGCTCAAGCAGAGACTGGGACACATGGATCCAGAGGTCCCTTCCCAACCATTTTGATCTTGTGGTTCAGTGAACAGAGACTCATTGAAGATTTCTGTGTCCAATGTCCACAGTAGCATTTTCTCCTATTATTTTGGGGCTGCTTGGTATCTGCTTGATCTTTGTTTTGGGGGCATATGTTGACATTGGAGGATAGATCCTCTTCCAGTGTCATGCTTTCCAAGTTTTGTTTTTAAGTGTCCTTCTCTGCTATGTAGATATGACCTAGAACTCTAAGAACTAAGGGAAAATAAAGGTTTGTGGCAAGACACAAAATTGACTGGGGACCAGCACAGTTCACAGCAAATAAAATATATATATTATGTCCACCTATTCATATTTAATAGCTGCCTTTATGAAAGCTCAACAGTTTAGGGTGTTACCTTCCCTTCTGGGACTCTATTTAGCTGCCAGGTTGAGCTATGACTCCTACCCTACAGACAGGTGACTTCACTCCCACCAGAGCTTTACAACCTTCGTAAAATCTTCCTGGATATTAATTGCATCTTGTTGTAAGAATGAATTGCTCACAGGCTAACACCAAGCCCAGCACCACAACACCCTTGGCCAAGCATTACAAACCCAAGCAAGGAAGCTCAGCATACCTGAACCGCAGCCCTTGTTGGGGATTTCCCTGCCTGTCCTCACACCAGAGAGATGGCTGTGTGGCAACATCAGTGAGCATGTACAGGGGCTCTTAGAAGACAACCTCAAGGTCCTCTACAAGGTAATGGCTGTTTTTCTGTCTCCCAGCATTTAGCAGCTAAAAATCCTCATGTTGTAATGGCTTTTTCTGCTTTTGTTTTGTACAACGCTGTTCTCTTAAAACAGCATTGTTACGCAGGCACCCGTCCACTGTATGTTCTGTTGAGAGCCCAGCCAACTGAAACGCTTTAGAGCTGCCACTGCATGAAACATACAGGAAAACTCTTGCACTTTTATAAGAAATCCGAAATTGCATTATCCAGTATAGGAAATGTTACATTTTTATGTGTATGGCTTGCCTAGAACTGCTTAGTGGGTGTCCAGGCTCTTTCAAAACAGGGTGCTGTGACCAATGCCCTAATTGACAATGTCTGAATATCGCACTGGCAGGATAGGTGAGCCATGAGCTTAGATGAGTGAGTGTACCAGATTTAGTTAACCTAAGGGAAATCCCACCATTTTTTCTTGATTCCATTCCAAAGAGCTGGGATTGACACTGCTTTTCTCTAGGCTTGATTTCACCATACAAAAAAATGATGTTAATAATGATACCCACTTGTCTCACTAGGGTGCTATAAAGCAATGGTTAAACCATTGTTAACAAAATGGTATTCTCCTATGGTGAATACTTCCCGTGATCTTCTGGAGACAGAGCACAGTGAGCCTCTAATGAGGACTGGCTCTCTGCCTCTCTACCAAGAACGTTTGGGTGTTCAGAATACCCCTATTCCAGAGCAAGAGCTTGAATGTGCGCTAGGTTGTGCAGCTTAAGAGACCCAGAGACTGACACTTCCTTTATGTAACTCATTCACCACAATTTTGTTCTTTTCACATCACACAGATAAGGGGTATGCCCAGCACCAGGCTTACCACCCATACTCCGAGTTACAGAAGCAGCCAAACTCGGTGTAATAGTGCATATCTTGTGCAATCAGCACCCCTCCGCCTAACGACATTGCTCTAAGAGGCTTCTGCAGGGGACTGTGCCCTACATTTCAGGCCATTACTAGTACAGAAGCAAAGATGCAAAATCATCCCTACAAACAGCTACACGCCTTCAGGTGGCTGACACACCCAGCAGAGTGGGAGCAGTAGCAGTGACACACACCTATGGAAAAGGCTGGATTTGGTAGTTAGCGAGGTGCTGCAGATCTGACTATACATGTTGCTGTCGTTTCAACATAGTGCCCTCAAAACATCAGCTGATAGTTGGGCATCACCATTCTACGGCATGTACACATATGAATCCTTCATTGCAAAAGTGTGTTTGCCACACCTCACAAATGATAGATGCTGTGACAGATATCACTGCAGATAAAAATCTTAGCTGTGTAAAAGTATGAGAAACCCTGTAGAAAAGTATCAGTAGGGCAGAATGTGAGATAGTATGCAGACAGGGTTTTATCATCCTTTTGCCCACAGAACACTTCTTTTTAAAATAAAGTTATGAACTTATACCTGTCAAGTATACAGTGCATCTCATATACTGTGCATTACACATCGGCTTTGTGGTTGGGGAGAAATCTCCCACAGAGGAAATAATTATACGTAAATCTCTTAGAATGGGGCTGGGAAGCATTGACCTAATGTCTCCTCTTCCAGAACAGCACAGAGCAGGAACAGCTTGAGCAGAACACAGCCCAGAACTGTGGGCCAGAACCTCTACTCACAGTCCAGATTTGCAGACAACAGGCTTAGCTCTGCAGTGTGAACCTGCAGAGTTCTGCCCTCATTGGGCAGAAAGGAGGAGAAGAAATGTCTGTGTGTATACCACATCCTCTACAAAACAAAATTGTATTTCTGTCACTAGGAATTCTTTCTGTTGGATCTGGCCATTCAGTGATTAAGCTGCAATATCGAATATATTTAAATTCTGATTCCAGATACAGCCACAGCAAAAATGGTTAAGATGTAAAACTTACAGTTGGTACAGGCCAGAAAATAAATTCATTGTTGCTGCGGGCAGATGCAAGTTAGGCAGAACTCAATGGGAACTTACATCAAAGGTTAATTTTGGCCAAAGTCCTCAGTGAGTACTAACATCTATTGATACTTTCTCCAATACATCACTCCAATATATTTGCTTTGGAAAAATCTGTTTTGAAGCAGTAAAATCTGCAAGAGGGCAGATGGCATTAAGCAGACTTTAGAACACAAAAAGCTGAACACATTTCAGATCCTGAAACTGACGATTCCCTTCATAAAAGCTGTGAAATCCCTGTTACCCCACCTCAAATTATAGATGTAGCAATGTTTGTTATTAATTAACAAACAAAATTAATTAGTGTTGAAAGAGACATTGTTGGTATTAATGTTATTTTTAAAAATTATGGTTGTTTTAAAATTGTCTCTTTAAACTTGTATAGTATAAAAAAGGCCTTAAACCAGCCTCTGTATTGAAGCAGATAGCAGCTGTGCTATTGCATAAGCAAATATTGAATTCTGTACTTGTTGATTCAAAGATCAGACAGGCTTATTTGGCATAGCTAGTCATCTTCACAAGAAGGCTTTGATGCAAGGAGCATACAAATTAACAGGCTTTGTATGGAAATTCTATATTTGCTGATTTATTTCAGTTTTTCCCTCTTAAAACACTTATGAAATCAAAGGAGAAATATGACAGTTCAGTATTTAAAATATGTAAATCACACATATTTCTGAAGTTAAGGTTTTTTGAACGATTTTAGTTTGGCTATGCTTTACACATAAAATATTTTGTATACATTCTTTATTGGTAAATGAGTGAGTTGTATCCTGCGCATGGCCTAACATGTAGATATATCAAAATTGATTCAATGACTCTTATGACTCTTTTCCCCACTGGGAAAATTCTTGGTTATTATGATTTTCTTTGTAGCTAAGGAAAGATCTTCACTTCTGTTTGTATCTTTTGGTGAGCTATCTGGAGGAAATCACTGGTGACAACGCACGAAGTTCCATCTGCATTCTTCCTCATATACCTCATAAAGATTATCCAGCACATCTGTATGTCACTTTCCCCTCACAACAACCTCACTGCTAACCTGAAGTGAACCTCAAGTCTGAAAACATTTGATAATTGCCACAGCATTTGCTCATTCATCAAATACTGTAATAGGACATACTTCCCTGAAATTCATGAATAAATGCTTTTTCATGATCACTGTACTGATCGTCTGGACTTTGAAACAGAATCTCAGAATCCCAGAAGGTTTTGCATTGGCAGGGACCTCTGGGTCCATCTGGTCTAAGGCCTGTTCAAGCAGGGTGTCCAGGACCATGTCCAGGTAGTTTATGAAGATCTCCAAAAAGTACAACCTGTGCTCAGTCACCTGGACAGTGCAGAAGTGTTTGCAGACATTTAGAGGGAACCTCCTGTATTCCCATTTGCCTCTTTTCCTATCCCTGGGTACCACTGAAAAGAGCATTTTGTCTGCACCCTCCCTTAGGTATTTACAGGCATTTATGAGATTCTGGGTCTCCTTCATGCTGAGCAGTCCTGCTCTTTCTGCCTTTTCTTGTAGGAGAGATTCTCCAGTCTCTTCATCATCTTAGTGGACATACATTGGATTCTCTTCAGTATGTCCATGTCTCTGTATTACTGGGGAGCCCAGAACTGGCCACAGCACATCATGTCTAGCCTTTCCAGTGCCGAGCAGAAGTGAAGGATCACCTTCTCTGACATGCTAGCAATGCTTTGCCTAATGAAGTCCATAATGCCACTAACTTTCTTTGTGACAATGCTGGTTCATGTTTAGCTTGGTGTCTGCCAGGCTTTTTCATAGAGCTTTTTTTCAGCTGCGTGGTCCACAGCACATACTGGTGCCTGACAATGTTCCTCCCCAGATGTTTCTGGTGTTTCTCCCAAGGTAACATTTATATTGTTCTTTATTTTTATCATGAAGAAGGAGAAAATGGCTTGAAAGTTCTGAAATATCACATTGGTTTTTTTTAGCAGAAAGGTCTGGAAGGAATAAAAAGTTTGTGTCTTGGGGTATAAGCATGCCTCTAATAGCAGCTGGGAGGAGACTTTCCTTGGAGCTAGCTATCCCACAACTTCCTGTCACCTTTTGCACCTTTCCTGAAGCAATCTGGCTCTCCTGCTGTCAGCACAAGTATCCTGAAGTGCTGGACAAGTGGCTGGAGCTTAGCTGGGCATTCATCCATCCTTTGGGGTTGAGTGAAACAGGCCTTCCTTTTCCAAGAAGAAATTTGCTCATCTGAGATGTCAGGTTTTAGGAATGTGTGGATTACATAGGTACCAAGTAGAAGATGACAGAACTGGCCAATTAATAGTATTAAAAAGCCATCTTTTTCTGACTACCATTTTGCAGATTTCCTTGCATGTTACTTTGATGCTCTGACTTTGGTTGCCTTCCTCCTTCTCCTCTAAGGAGAGGACATTGTTCTCACCTGTGTTACAGCCAGCACATCTAGCTGGGTGCACAAACACAGGAAACAAGCTGAGGTGTGTTTGGATGCCTTCAGACCCAGATCTAATTTTAAAACCGTGTTTGCATTCTCTCAGGTTGAAAGTTAAACTAGTGAGAATAGTTAGCCATATATGAAATTACATTTTTTAGCCAGTGTCAGTCCTTCAAGCACAAGGGAAGTTACTCTGATCAGACTGATCATCTTCTCGCTGCTGTCCATTCTCTGTAGTTCTGTTGTTGCTGTTTTTCAAGGCTTAATTGCCTTGTAAAGTTGTGTATGTGCAATCATATTGCTAATATAAAGAAAGCAATTGCAACAAATTAAAATGCATTTAAAATTAAATAGATGAAGCTCTAAAATGTATCATATAAATATTTCTTATATTATAATTATTTTTTCATATTAACTGTGCAAAAATACATTCATGGAATAAATATATAACCATTCTAATAACAAAGTAGGCATATCTATATTATAATACAAATAATAGCTATTATGAACATGTATTAATATTGCTAATATGCCTTGTTCCTTTTTATTCCTTGGTAGGCTGTGGTTCTTAACTCTCTGTGCCAGTGCACTGTGCTCAATTCACATCTTGCCTGATATCAGGGATAGTAGGGATAGTAGGATCTTTGGGATGCTGAGTAATTCAGTAGCCCATTCTGTTTCAAACACTCATTCAAGATAAATGCCAGTGTGAGGATCACAACTTGCTCTTCTGGTTTCCTTTTGATTTAAGAGATAACATTAAAGAAAATCCAAATCCTTGCTTTAGGTGATGCCCAACACACAAGTTTCTAACTGTTCGACAATAAGCTGCAGCAGTTTCACCTGAAGGCGGCACAGGAACAACAGCAAACACTTTGCTGCCTTCCTGCAAGCTGGGAAGCAGGTTGGTGTTTTCTGTGCCCTACTCAGTGACAGATCCACTTCAAAGCTTCCACCAGGCCTGCTGCAGAGATCAGCACCATCAGAATAGAACATAATCAAAGTCAGTATCGTCTATGCAGAATTTTGATTGACTCTTCCCACGTGAGAAAAGTAGCTGTCCATACAGGTTGGTATATGGCAACATTGCTTCAGCTCCAACTTTCAAGCAGCAGTGGGATAAACCAGGCTGCCATCACGATCCAGACCTCCAGGAGTTGACATGTCTCTTCTTTCTCTCTCCAGAGCACGCAGTCCCAACTCTCAAACAGCTGCTGGCATTCAAGCTGCAAAGGCAACAGACCTCATCATGGGGAAGACAGCAATGGCTAGCGTGCCTCTCTCATCCATAACACTGGGACCACAGCTGCCAAGGCAGTACAGGAACCAAGTTGATGGTGACTCACCCAGGCAGCAGGAGTGCAAACCATGCTCACAGAGACCAAGCGACAAGTGACACACGGTACCAGTGTACTGGGGGAGGAAGAGGTAGATACCATCTGATCTACTGTCTGCCAGAAGGAAAAGCTCGCAACACGGGCGGAGAAGCTCTCCTCCAGTCCCTCAGTGAGGAAACCATTCCCAAGCATGTCATCTACGCTACGTGGATCATAGGAGAGAGAGAGACAAGTTGGCAGGAGATAAGAAGGAAAGGGTGTCAGGAACATCTGGTGCACCCACATCAGGCAGAGAGCTTGTTTGTTTGGGCTGAAGTGTTGGGTGCAGAACAGTCTCACCAGCCTTTGCCATAGGAGCTTCTTCTGCAGCCTTCAGAGATAGACTGGGTGGGCAAACCCCTCTGAGCCAAGAAATAACCATAAAAGCCAAGAGCTTTTATGAAGAGGAAATGAAGGGAAGAGGTGGAGGAGGCATGTGGGTGGAAGACATGCTTTGATGGCAGGCAGAGAAGTGTGGGTGTGCTGCTTTGTTACGGCAGTGCCACCAACAGCCCATCAGCAGTGGATGGGATGATGGTGAGGTTTCTTGGAGTAATGGTGAGCTGAGATTTCTTGGGGAAAGCTGTAAGGCCCGCACCTTCATACCAGCAACCTGAGGTGGAGTGGGTACGGCTCACACGAGTGCCTCAGTAAGGAGTATTGGAACAGGCTGCACAGGGAGGTGGTGGAGTCACTGCCCCTAAGCAAGAAATGCGTGGATGTGGCACTGAGGGACATCGTTAGCGGGCACGGTGGAGGAGGGCTGACTGTTGAAGTAGACGATCTTAGCAGTCTTTTCCAACATTAACGGCTTTATGATCCTAAGAGGAGAAAGACAGGATAAAGAAAGTAAAAGCTGAATGACATATTTATTCCTCCGACCAGTTAAAAAAACGATCGATTAGAGAAAGAAAAAGAAAGGCAAGACAAGACGCGGCCAGCCGTCCCAGCCCTGCACCTGCTCCCCGCAGCCGGGGGCCGCCGTGCGCCTGCGCGCAGGGACCGATGCTCCGCGGCCGCCGCGCCGCGCCCCCCCCGCCTCCTCCCCGCCCGCCTCCGCCTCCGCGCCCTCCTCCCTGCCCGCGGGGCACGGGAGCCGGTGACGGGAGTGAGGCGGAGTCTGGAGGGAAGATACCGAGAGATAGAGATTTAAATCACATCCCCGGCTGTAGAAGGGCAGCAGCAGCAGCAGCCCCGGCGCAGAGGCACGGACGCAAGCACCGAGGACAGGTCTGCCGGCTCCGCCGCTGCTGCTGCTGCTCGCCATGGGTGCCGCCGCCGCCGAGCCCCCCCGCGCTGCGGGCCTGGTGTCCAGCGTGCTGAACGACACGCTCGAGTTCTACCGCTGGACCTGGAGCATCCGAGGTAACGCGCCAGGCCGTGTCCCGCGCCCACCGCCCCGCGCCCCCGCCGCAGCGCCGCCGTCGCTATCGACGCCCCGCGCCCCCCGCCCGCGGGCACTGCCGCGCTCAAAATGGCTCCGTTGCCACGGCGACGCGGCGCGGCCGAGGGGTCGGGACCGGCTCCTGCCGGGGTGCCCGGGCGCGTCCTCTCGAGGCGCGGGGGTTCGCGATCCGCTTTAATCCCCCGAGGCACGGGCTGTCTCGGAGCCGCGAGGTGAAGGGCTGCCCGCGGGCCGGGGGTACCGCTTCTCTGGCCTCGACCCTTGCAGCGGAGCCTCCCCGGGCGGCCGCGTTCTTCTGGGGTCCCTCGGTTCCCTCCGGAGCTCTGGCGGCCCGGGACCTGCGCGGCAGCCGGGATCCCTGTGACAGCATCCCTCGCGCTTTGCAAATGGTGGAGTTCAGCGATTCGGCGAGGAAATGGCTGTTACCATCGCTGCGGCAGCGTTTCGCTTTGTATTAAGTGCGTCGGGGGTCGTTCTGCTGTATTCCGATTTCAGTGTGCTCAGTTTTCGTATTGACACCCAGCATGGAAGATGCTGAAGGAAGAGGAAATGCCTTGAGAGTCGGTATGGGGACAGCAGATGAGGCAGTAAGTCACCCGCTGACAGGTAGCTCCGCAGGTACTGCTGCGTGTCAATGGCGGCCTCAAGCTGGTCAGTGAAACGAGTGGGGTAGAGTTTCTGTTCATTGCTGCCATGAGTGGGCCTGCGCAGCTGACAGAACAATAGCACCTCTCTGGATGTTTCCATCGTGTTTTAGTTGACTGCACAGTGATGAGCTCTAGACTAGTTAGATGTAAGCCTACAATTGCATGGAGCACTCCGGAGCAAATGTTTGTGGGAGGCTGCTAAGGGGAAGCGTGCAGCCTTGGTTTGGGCCGGGAGCTCATACTGCATCAGCAGTCGTTGCTTCTCTGCCCCCCTCTGTTTTGCCATCTGCCAAATAACAAACTGATCTTATGTCAGAGGTGCAGAGGCTTGCTTTTTTTCTCGTGAGCTGCCTTCCCAGTCTATCCACTGGGTCCTACCGTATTTTAAAAATTATTAAACCTATATACATATTCGTTTCGTCTTTACTTGCAGCCTGTGAGAATATGAGATCAAATGAAAATGCTTGCAGCAGCAGTAAGTTGTCAGCTGTCAGTGCCTGCTCTGCCTCTTGCTGCATACAGTTTTTGTAGGTTCCCAGGTAATGCATTCCAGCCCATTAAGAGCATTTTTGGGTGGACATAAATACAAATATGGTTACTAAGTTGATATCCTTATATCCTTACTTGCTTTGTTTGGAAGAGAGTTTCAAGTTCTCGTATATTTCCTGAACTTCAAATGCTTTATTTAAATCTGTATACAGACTATGTTTGTTGTAAGGAAAAGAAGGGAAGTATGAAAAAAAATGAAGTTTGTCTAAGGAAGGTAAAGATAAGTTACTTACATTGGCACTACATGTTGAGCAAACTTTTGTTTCCTCTTTCGCTACTTAAGAGCACCTTAAGTGGTAGGATGTTCTTGTGATGCTTGTAGAGCATGCTCAAGTCCTTGCTAATCCTATGCAAAACTTTTAAGTTATTACACTAAGATCAGTAGCGTTGCTGTTAATGCAGGAGTCCTCTATAATGAAGTGCATTAACTGCATTTGGCATAAGGGACTGAAAGTTTTTGTTCATGTTCTGAATTTCGTGGTTCCATGCAAGGACAGTTTTGGACAGAGCCTAAGTCACATTGTACTCATATTACCACCCTTGTTTATACCCAGCAGTCTGTAAAAACAAGGTCCTGCTGTACTTACGACCAGGTGTGGGTATGTGAAATGTAGCATCATACCATGCAATTACCATGTAGCTCTGGATAAGAAAGTGCCATTATTGCTATCTAATAAAATAATCTTTTAATGTCAAGGTTTGGCTAAAATACTCTCTCAGTTTGCAGCTTTTCTGCATGCGTCTTCATTCAGAACAAGATATTGTATCCATTTGTCATCTTTGAGTGAATGTGCGCTAAGATCATGAATTTCACGCTGTTGTGTGAATTCACCTTTGTGTCAAGAGTGGCAGTGATGTTGCTCAACAGCCAACACAAATTATGGCATGCAAGACCATTGCCTAACATTCAATATCATTAAATAAAAAACTATACCACGCAGCAAAGTTGCTCAAGAAATGATGCCATGCAATAGCATTACACAATAAATCATACTGAAACACTACTACACAGCAAAATTACACAATGAAATGTGAAGAAATTTTATTCCCACTACAACTCCTACACAAAGGCTTCTCATTCATATAAAACCAAAATTATTTGTTCTCCAATACTTGCTTCCATCTTCTGTTGGATGCCTAGATCTGTCTTTCTGACTTCAATGCACAAATAGATTGTCTTGCCAGCAGAGGTTTTCCTCTGTTGTCCCATACTCCTGTGATGGGACTGTATGTAACTGCCAGAATATCCCACTGAGTACTGTGTTCCTTCAGTTTTATGCAGTAAAGATTTGGTCTTTTTCCACCTTGCTCTGTGATGTTTAAAAAACAACCAACCCTTTCTGAGGTCAAAAAGACATCTGATAAATCCTGTTTCTTTTGTTTGCTTGTTTTTTAATATGTCACAGATTTTAGTATTAAGCATTCTATCCAAAGCAATTGCCATTGGGCTTGGAGTTTTTTTTCTTCTTTTTGGCTTTGTGTTTAATCTTGTATGGTTAACAACAGTCTGTCTTTTCCTCCATATTTATTATTCAAATATATTTTCAGCCTTAGCAATACTTAAATGTGTTTTTACTCTTGCTAATTTATTTAAAATACATATTTTCTTCTTCTCTTCTTTGACAGTCTTTTTAAACACCTCTTCATGAAAACCTAAAATCCATTGTCAGCGTATCTTCATCTGAGAAGGCTGAAGGAGATCATTTAGGAAGCCATACATTTTAAGGGGGGCAGAAATGGCAAAAACATTATCAACATTACCAAGGGATAAAAAAAGGTTGTTGGGGGAGCAATTATTATCAGGAAAGATGATCTAGGAAATTCCATGCCATTATTCCTGTAAGGGCATGGGAGCAGGAATGTGTAATAGATAGGGCAGGGCTTCTTCTTTCTTCTGGCTCAGATAGCTGGTTGGGGTTAGATCTGGGCAGGAAGGATTAAGGGTATGATTAGATGACTGAGCAAATGACTTAAAGGGAGGTTCCAGGCTGAGTCCAGGAGAACTATTAAGATGAATAACTCAGGACAAAATCCAAGAAAGAATGTGGAAATCTCAAAACATGGATGAAGAGACTGTTGACACTTAAGGAGGAGGAGTAGGAGACTGGCCTGAAAAGGAAGTGTGTGAAACCCATTATCAAAAAGAGGTATTTTAGGGGAATGAGTTAATTTGAATGTGCTGAGCTAAATAACAGAAGGATTTATGGACTTTGGGTGAGAATTATTGTTCTTGGAACTCCAAGTTAAAAGAAGGCAGGGCTAGCCCAGGCCATGTGCGACTGCTTTGGAACAGCACTTATTTACAGCTGTTGCAGTTAATAAGATTAGAGTTTTTCCGTCAAGAGGAAAGAGAGGCAAAAGATGCTGCTTAGAGAACCATCCTACCACTGAAGTGGAAGTTTACATCTTATTCAGGAGTGACATCAACTGTATCAGTTGGGCCAGAAGTGTAAGGGCATGAGGATAGGGAATATGGGGG
The DNA here is from genome assembly GCF_023343835.1 of Lagopus muta. Classification (NCBI taxonomy): domain Eukaryota; kingdom Metazoa; phylum Chordata; class Aves; order Galliformes; family Phasianidae; genus Lagopus; species Lagopus muta. The sequence continues at coordinate 31,691,723 of NC_064434.1, read as the reverse complement.
AAACTCACAGCTACTTGCATTTACAGTGATCTGGTGGAGCTGCTCTCATGGAACTCTGCTGTAAAGTCTTGTGCTGGGAAGGTCTTGAGACTACAGCTTTATGTGAGGAATCTATCCTAGTTTGTTTTTCAGCCCATGGAAAAGAACTGGAAGAAAGCACGTTTCTTCTTCTTCCCTTATTCTTTACCCCATGGAGAAAGTGAAAATGGCCAAATGATCCTGGATATTTATGCCTGGAGAAAGTTCATTGAGGTGGTTGGCAGAACAGTGGATTTATCTGAGTGAAAGCAGTATATTGTTGTATTGGAGTATTTGCGCCAGAGCTGGAGGCCAGAAGCATCCTGATGAAAGTTCTTCAGAAACTGAAGGTGGGGGGAGAGATAGAAGAATGAGACAAAAATTCTTGCAGTCTGCTTCACAGAAGGGAAACAGAATGTGCTCCTAAGTTTTTGGAGCATCAGACTTGGTGATTTGGACAATACTTGATTTGCAAATGCAATTTTCTTCTCAAATAAACAGTTTTTTGATCTGTGACCATGACTGTAAAACAAGGATTAGGCGTGGGAAGACTTAGACTTCCTTGTAAAACAGGGAAGACCAATGCCAGAAACTATAGAACTGGGTAAGTGTAATTGTGTTTGGCTGCCTTGGGGCAGAAGCAGCACTTAGAGTAGTTGATTGCAGAAGTAAAGAATGCTGAAGGCTAGAACACGTGAATCCACTGTCAACCAAACCAAAGAATAGGAGCATCCCAATTTGCTTCATTTGCATTTCATTAAGCATCCTTCTTAACTGCCAGTGAAGGAACTTATTTGATGTAAAAAAAACAGCTACTGTTTTTTTTTTGGGGGGGGGGGAGTTTTTTGCTGGGTGTTTGAGGGAAGTTTCACCCATGTTTCATCACCGGAAGATATCAAGTTGCAGAACTCAAAGGAGAGCTAATCAGAGCAAAACAGGTGCAAGAACATTTGGAAATGAAGCATAATTCAGAAAGGTGCGTTCCTGAAGTGGAAGCTCCCATTCAGAGGTTTTGGATCACCAACCTTGAAGAAGTGGAGCCTTAGGGAGTAGCCTGAAGCAAGGCTAACGATGTGAGCAAGAAGCTGAGTTGTAAAAGGAAGACTCCTCTTTCATAAAATGAAGAAGTGATAAACTGCAAGTCTCAGCTCCAGCAGAGAGATGAAACAAGAAAAAGGCCTTCAGAGCACCTGTAAGAATGTGATACAAAGTTCTGTTTGAACTTTATGAAGTTAGTGTTAAATAAGACAATACTGCTAAAGCAGTTTCCTTAAAAATGGCTGAAAAACTAAACAGAATTTAACCAAGCTGATTGCATGACCTTGGTATCTACTGTAGCTAATCCAAATGACATTTAAAATTACCGCACACCATGAACCACTGTTATGGAGCTCTTGGCAGATCACATTTCTCAGCTGAGGCCATGTGCCATAAGTGAGGTGCAAATCAGAACATTGTGCAGGAGCCTTACACTGCAACAGGAGGGAGGGAGCTCTCAAGCAGTTGAAATATCTGTGGTGTGAAGCAGAGTCGTTCATCCTGGGGACAGCACTGGTTGCGTACATTGATGGAGCCCAGGAATTGAAGTGTTGTTTGTAGGTGGTTGTCTCTGATTAGTGGAACTTGACTACAGATTGATTGTGGTAGTCATTCTATATTTATGCTGTGCTCAGGGTTATAGTTATCGTGATGGCATTCAGAAGAGGTGGTATCGAACACAGCTCTGTGTTGAAACCAGGAAAGACTGTCAAAGGCAACTTAAGGACAACCAGTAGAGGAAGAGGTAGGTTAGAGATGCTTCTAAGGACTTGAAGATCAAGGGCCATGAGATGTGGGTGAGGCAAGATTCTACTTTTGCCAGTCCAGACAGGTTTTTGGAGTCATTAGATTCACATGGAAAGAATAAGGAGCGTTGAGATGAAAGATGGATGAGTGAAAAGGCTCCAAGCAGACATTGGGAAAACTTTGTGAGGAAGAATTTGCTAGGATGCAACACTAGGGGGAAATGGTTGTAGTGTGTGCTGTAGAGCTTTTGAACTGGGAAAAACGGGCTGAATGATAATTCATTTAGCTAAAAAGAACTGGCCACAGAGAGAACAAGCGGTCTGGCTTCTAGAGAATGTTGGTGTGATCAGAGCGTGCCTGGAGCGTAGAAGTTGGGACAGTGTGCTTGAAAGGGCTTTGGACAGTAAACTGCTGTGCTATGGGGCTTTCAGCCTGTATTTTATTTAAAACAAAGCTGAAGCTACCATGACATTTAATAAGGAATTCACTTTAGTGTGTGATACAGACTGACCTCCTTGGCAAGATATAGACAGATAATAGCTAGTTTCTTGATCTTATTTAGGTGTGATGTGTAACTGTGCTTGATTTTGTCAAGACGTGTGTGCTTTTGAGCATATGGACTGCAAGGAATTTTGGCATTTTTTAGGCAGAAATTAAGGTGGGTATGAGGCTCATCCTGCTGATGGTCAGAAAGCAGCCCTATGAGAATTCCCAAGACTGCACCCAGTAGAGCAGGAAAAGTGATATATAGCTGCAAGGCAAGCCTAGAGCTACAGTGCGCTATGTGCTTTGTATTAAATCCCACTGTGTGAGCTTGGATCTCAAGATAAACATGAGGTAGTTTACCTTTCTTTCACAGAAGGTGTGAGGTAACAAACTATGTCAATTTGGCTTGCGTTTATTGCAAAACAGTGTCAGGCCTATGGGCACTGACTGCTCTGGGTTGTGGTGAGCTACTGACTTACGTGCCTAGTGCTCAGCTCTTTTCTTCATGCACTTGGTTTTAGTGGCCTGATCCATAAGTCCTGCCTGTGAATGTTCTCTCTTGGTGGCATTGTGTCGGCTTGTACGGTGAGCTCCTCACCTGGTTCACTCCTTCCATCCACCTCCCACATGCATTTCTCTGTTTCATCATAACCTTGAGTTCTGTCAGTTTGGTTTATATCCATCTTGTTTTCCTCTTCCCTTTATCTCTTCCTGCATTTCTCAAAAGTGCCTTTTTCTGTGTCTTGTACGTATTATGCTTCAGATATTCTGTCTGAGAACACTGAGAATATTTTCCTCTGGGTTATTTATTTTTTTTCCTGAATGTGAATATAATTTCCTCATATCCCACTGCCAGTTACAGCAAGTGTGAGTGATTGCTCTGTTGATGGTTATAAAATATTGCTGGAAGAAGACATTTATAGCCCATTTCTTTCATCTCATCTGTTGAGCCAGTAAATCTTGTCTTTGCAAAAAAAAATTTATTGTGTCCTTCTATTCCTATATCATAATTATAATACTTCCTTTTAAGATGGTTTAAAATACCACTCTATAGGAAAAAATAAAAAAGAAATACAGGTGCTAACTTGAATAGCTGGGCTGAAAATAAGAGACCGTTTTATTGCATTTTCTGGGTTTGCATGTAATACTTAATATTTTGCTAGGAACAAATGCATCCCTTTGAAGTACTTCATGCAGAGTGCCCTGATGGACTTTGATACTTAGGCCAAATTTTCTTTTATATACTGTCTAACCACTGTGTCAGTGATCTATGAATTTTTGATCAAGGGTGAGAAAGTATTTCAGAAATCATCAAAGTTTAGATCTGGGGACCATATGTGACCGTGAAAGATAACCATGAAAAGCAGAGAGACTGAACTGTGGCAGTCATTTGGATATGGCATTACATAGCAGCCAAACTCATTGTTTTTTCTACTCGTATACTTAGTGAAAGACTCCGATATTTATAATTGTTCTGAACATCTTTAGGCAGGAGAACACTTTCTTGTTCAGTTTACATTTTCAAAAACAACTTTTCCAGAATTGTTATTTTTTTCCCCTGGATTTGTCATTGCTGATATTGAAAGCGTGTTGAGGCTTATAGTGTTATTGTTCTGTGAGGGATTCTTTTGTGGAGGCAGATGTACCAACGGAAGACCTGCTATACCTCACTACTGTAAATTTTACTTCTGCCCTTGAATTTGGAAGATAAGAGCTGATGCATTTTAATATCTTCTTATGCAGTTGTACTCCAAACAAACTTTTGACCTTGTTTATCCTTCTACAACCAAGTTAGTTAGCAGCACCCTCGTGCTGATGCAAACAAAAGCAGGCAGTTTTATCAGCAGGATTTATTGTGCAGCTCCTTGCAAATGTTCTCTGGTATCTGTTTTCTTTCGTTGTTTTTTTTTAAATAGATTTCATTTGCCATTCCTGGTCCTCCGACATGTTTGCGCACTGCATCTAGGAGTCTCTAAATACTCATCTGAAATCCCAAATCATTCTTAGTTATGAGAACAACACTGTAAGTTGTTTGCAGTCGCTGTGTAGTTAAGCAACTGTATGCTTCTGCTGTGTTAGCATATCAGCAAGATATTTCAGTGCTGCACTTAATGTCCCATTAGTGCTGAGTATGTAACTTCTCTCTACAGTGGGTAAGGCCTTGCAGAGATTTTAATTTAAAGGATTATTAATAACAGTTAATTTTCAAGGATGTTAGCTTCTATCTGAGGGAATCTAATATAGATCTGTCTATGGAGAAAATCTGTTCTGCGGTCATCTACCCTTTGCCATTACAAAAGCCCCAGTTTGTACGAGGTGGGCCAATACTCCAGTCTGCTATTGCAACACTGAATGTGTGTACATCGTATGTTTGTATGACTGCTTACTAATACTCTAATACTCATGCAGGTATTTTAATTGTACTAAAAGATAGAACATGGTTTAAAGAGAAGTTCTGATAAGGAAAACATTGCAGAAGAAGATCTTTTCAAAGTATATTTCATGCTGCACATATTTCTGTAGAAATAGAGAGACATGCTTGATCACAGCACTGTGTACCTAGTTCATAAAATTGCAGCCTGTGTTTTTTGTTTGTCTATTTTGTTTTTTGTTCTGTTTGCATCTGTATCTTGTAACCTTTCAGGAAAGGCATGCAGGTGTCACTGTGTTGGGAATGTATCTTGCTTTTGTGATGGTTGGGAAAGTCAGATTTGACAAATGAATGAAAACAAGCCTTGAGGGCTTATTATCTTGCGCATCTTGTGTAAGCTTTTGCAAGGATTACATTTTTATTATTCCTTGAAGCAGAGTTTTTGTAGTCCCCACGAGTAATCATAATCAATGGAGGAGGTAAATAAAAAATAATTGGAACAAGGCAGTCTTGTTGACTTGAAAATCCTGATGAAATGCTGAACTGATGTGACTCCTGAGCTTAATTTCATTTCAATCTTTGCCTCGAGAGAAGTGCATCCTGTAATTGCTGTGCACAGGCTCAAAGGTGGTATGATACTAGCAGCTGAGTTATAGGAGTCCCAAGAAGACTAGGATGCTACTTACAATACCAGTTACACCACACCTGACCTTATAACAACAAAATGGGATTATGCGTCCTGTTACTTTAATGGGAGTTTATGAAATATGCATGTTGCCCTGATGTTTAGTAGCTGCAGGAGATGTTCTTCATACCTGTGTGGTATCTTGATTTTATATTAGGTTTATGTATTGCTGTGTATAGTTTTATATTAGGATAAGTAGTCAATTGCAAAGCCCTGAAGTACAAAGGAAAACCACAGTTTGTTGCGTGCAGTACCTGTTAGTCTTGTCTATACCTCTTTTGGTTTGGGCAGGCACCTCTAATTTCTGGATGAAACAGTATTCAGTTTTGCCTGCAAATTTCTAAAATCTATTTTTGTTGGTGTTTTTTTTTTGGGGGGGGAGGGGGGAGGAGAAGGAGGAGAGATTGTTTTGTTTTGGAGTATATATTTTTATTATTTGTTGTGCTACAGAAGAACGTTTTTTTCTTCTTGCATCTTGGTGTTTCAAAGCTTGTTATAACGATAACACTTGACCATGAAATTGTGATGCTTCTTTATTCTCAACCCAACCAAATTCAGTGATTGAACTAGATGACCCTAGTGGTCTTCTCCAACTTTAATTATTCTTTGATTCTATGAGATTAAATTGTTCTTGTTAAAGCTTGAGCATAGATGAAATACTTGACTCGCATATTCCTGTTTATTCTCTAAGATCTAAGTGAATGTGACATCTTTGTTGTACCGTTGTGTGCTAAAAAGGGACCAAAGTGAAGCCTGCTGTTGTGCTCCCTTGTTGGAAGTGTTGTCCATACAGCAACAGACTCTTTAGCAGGATCTGTTGTGATAGGACAAAGGGAAATGTTTTCAAACGGAAAAAGGGGAAATAACGATTGGGTCTAAGAAAACAAATATTTTACAGCATGGGTAAGGAAGCACTGGAACAGGTTTCCAGAGAGGTGGTGGATTCTCCATCCTTTGGAGGCATTCAAAGTCAGACTGGATGGGGCTCTGAGCAACCTGATCTAGCTGAAGGTGTCCCGTTCATTGCAGGGGAGGTGAACTAGGTGACCTTTAAAGGTCACGTCCAACTCAAACAATTCTCTGACCATGCACGTGTGCATGATGATACAGAGCTCTACTGTGAGGGAAAGTGGCTCAAACTTGATTGGCACAGTGGCCATTTTCCCATCAAACAGGTGCTAGGCTAATTTCAGTGTTTGGAGACTAGCCAGAGTAGAGCTATGAGAATGGTTAAAGATCTGAGAATATGCCTTTCAGTGAACAGGGGGAAAAATGCGAGCAAGATGAAAACTGCTTGTAAGTACACTAATGAGAGGAAAAATGATGAGTCTTCAGTCAACATGGAAAATTATGATTAATTGACTGCTTCAAGCTTAATTCTAATTTTTGCAGTAGGTGTAATTGACAGTTTATAACAATAGATTTTTTTAGGGTTCTCTGCCTCTGGAAATACATACTGGAAAGTAAAATGAGAAATTTTTCTCAGGGAGGTATCTAAGCTAGAACAAATGAGTTAAAGGAGATTGGAAGGCCTTTGTTTTGTAAAGAATAGTGCATATCTGTGTTCCTCAACAAATACAGGTATCTTCGACCTGTCAGACTCCTTTAGAAATACCTGTAGTGCCTGCAGACTGCAGACATCACTGAATATGATGGGTGAGATAAAGGCAAGAAGCATAAACTAGGCATTCCCGGTGTCCCAGCCCTTCTGCTTTCTTGCACTTCCCCACCTGGGAATCTATACAGAGTTTTTGATGAATCAGATGTGGTATGGGCATGTTTGTGCTCTGGCTTTGGTCCTTTATTGTAGGATTTTCCATGAGGAAGGTTGATAACCTGAGGCATTTGAGGACTGGAGCGCAATGAATATGTGTAATAAGTAATCTGCATCAGAACAGACAAGCTAATTCAAGAGCTGGAGGACTTTAAAAGAATATTTAATTTCAAACTGTATAGATGCTTTCTTGAAATTACAATAAATAAATGCATACAAATCTTTTATTTCTGTTGGTATTCAATCAACCTGTTTTGAGTGTGCAATTTGCAGTCTCAGGTTATGGAGCCCACGCAGTTCTACCATTGTATAGCTTACATTTGTAGCTTCAGCTGTTTCATTTGTGTGTTCTGTGGCTTCAGTTTGTCAGACTGAAGTAGTGGTTTTTGCTTATTTGTATTTACTTGGAATCTCCACAAACTGGTAATGATAAATGCACTGCTCAGTGGTTCTGATGTGTTACTCCAATTAATTTAAAAAGCCTGGGCTCTAACCACAGAGATGTTTACTTGAGCTGAACTAGTCTGCAAGTGGTTGTGTAGCCACAGTGAGTATTTTATTCATTTGTAAGCATTTAAGGGGCTGAGCCAGTGGTTTTAACACAAAAGTAGGAAGAGAAATATGTAGTATAGGACATTATTAATCATCACCAGAAATAAAAAGTAGAGAAGAACGCTGGAATACTATGAAGGAATTTAATCCTGTAACTTTGTATGCATTATGTTACAAGGTGCACGAAGGTGTTTCTCACGTGTTTTCATACAAAATGAAAACACAGATCAGAACTCTGAATTGTAGTGCTACTGGAGCTGACAAGCGAAATTGTTTGATTAATACCACAGAGTTTTTCATAGAACAATTAAATACTGCTTACTGGTTTGCCTTCCTTACCTTGCAGAGCCTAAATTTAACTTCTTTGAGGAACTCTTTTTCAAACATGTGATGGGGCTTTGGGAGGGCTTCTCATTTGAAATAAACAGCCTGATCTGCAGAGAACTCTCACTGCTAAGAAGCACTTTTAAACAGCCACCGTCATTTCTGCAGTGTCTTTAGAAATGTGATTGGACAGATGGATGTGCTGGATTGGCACTGTAAGTGTCTTTGCGCTGAGAATAGTATCAATAGCTATTAATAACTTCGAAAGGCTCTCCAGATAAATTAGTGAGTAGCAACCTCATAGCTAAGGAGTACACATGTCGTTGAGCTAAAAACTTGCATTGATTTTATTGTTTTTATTTTTATAAAACAAATGTGAGTGCAAGGAATTTCAGAAGTCACATCTTTTAGTTGTATTTCCTCTAAAGCTAATATTAAATGCAGAGGTAGTCACCATTGTATCGGTTCAGGATTTCTCCTGATGGGTGTTCAAGTTACTGTGCTGTGCATTTTTTGCTTACTTTTAAAGTTTGTACTTCTTCATTGGGGGGAAAAAAAATCATAGGCTCAGTAACATACAGAAAATGTGATGACCTAAATCCGTCTCGATTGACAAGGAAAGGCTGAATCACACATAATAGAAGCATTTGCTTATTAAAACACATACAGTGCTCTTCATAGACATTTCTAATGATTTTAAATTCAGGTCTCTGTCAGTACAGCCTTGCTTGTGAAGTTCATCTTCTTTTGCCTGCTATATTTCAGTATAGGTATATAGGGCAATTACATCCTGTTCAAACAGTGGATGGTAGAATATTCAGTCCTTTTAATGGTTCTACTCTCAACCTTGCATATATTTCCTGTTGATTGCCTCACACAATAAAGATATAAATCCTGAAAAAATTAGATGCCTTGAGGCAATTTCAAATATGTGTGTTCTCCTCTCTCTTGTGTTGCCTTTGCAATGTGAGACTTAAAAATGTGTATATGCAAAATGGCAGGTAAATCTCATGCATGTGAAGATTCTTGCCTTACATAACACGTTCCTGTTAGAAAAGTGCTGTTAAAAGATGCCTTCCTTTATTCTGGATTCACTTTGCAATTGAGTACTGCTTTAAATGTCTGGTCTACAAAGCTTGTACCACCTTACAACAAAGCACTGTACTACAGGTTGTACCATCACAACAATCATTTCATTTGTGATCAAATTAGAATCTGGGTCTTAGGATTTGAAAGACAAACGCATTAATCCCCTGAAAGATGCAGTCACTCTCTGTCAATTCTAATCAGGTGAAGGCATTGCTCATTTTGCTTCCAGGCAATTGGAGGGGTTGGGTTTTTTTTGTTTTTGTTGTTGTTGTTTGTTTGTTTCTTTGTTTTTTAATATGGGGAGCTGGGCTTTTTGGTTTTGTTTATTTTGTTTTTGTTTATTTTTTCATTTATTTTGTTTTTCAGGTAATAATGCACCTATTACATGTAAAATAATGCAGGATTTGGCACCCTTGTATGTCCTTTCAAACTATCACAGTTCTCTGTAATTTGCAGAAATCCTTTGTGGCCGTCTGTACCAGAGAATAAATGGGACACAAAATTCTGCTGTTTTTGCTAAAACAAGGGTGGGGTGAGGTTATTATTATTTTGAGTAAGTTGGAAGATTTGTCACTTTAAACAGATGATTTAATTTCTCTTGATTTGAAAGAGTTTATCTTACTATCCTGAAAGGAAATCTGGGGAAAAGCTGTGTGTGTAACTGTTTTCTGCATAGATCTTGGGTAGGAAGTCTTGCCCAGTAAACTGAAAGGAAACTGTGTTTGTAATGCTTTCTGTGCAACAAGAATGATATATTCAGCTGATCTAAAAGTTAACTAGTTACTTTGTATTGTCCAGGCAAGATAGTAGGATGAATAATTTGTATTGTTTCACGTTGTTTTGTTTGTATGTCTGTTTGTTTATATCTAGAATTTCTGGGATAAAAATTACCATGTTTTCTAACACCATCAAGTTAATCAAAAGTAGTCAGATATAGAGTCTTTCAAATGCCCTTAAAATAAATGCAGTGTTTCTGTTTTGATTATCTATGATACGCTTCAGAAGTGAACTGACTATTGTAATATTGAGTCTTCTCTTCAAACGGGTGTGTTATGCTGAGAATGTTTTTAGTTATCCTAGGAGAGGTCAGGCTCAAATGCTAGTCAGGTGCCTTCCCAGGGCAATGGGATGTGCAATCTGTGCTTTGTAAAGGCTGGTATTTGAGCTGTAGCGGTTCACAGACCAGGAACCCCATGTAGAGGGAAGGTAACAAGAAAACATGCAGGTATGGAAGTATACCATCCGCTTCTATGCTGGGAGATGTACTTATATATTTCTTAGGGTTTTTTTCTCCAGCAAAGTGGGTGAAATATTGGTTGACAGTTCTGATGAAGCGTGAGGAGGACCCGACTTGCGAGTGGGCTTTCATAAAAGATTTCATTGTTTCCCTTCCTTTCACCTACAGGCATAATCTTTGCCTCCTGACACAGAAAGAGATCTGAGATAGATTATGCTTTCTTGTTTTGGGCAGTGGGCAATAATGTTCATCTCCTGTTCATCTCAAATCTTCCACTTTCATGTCTTCAGAGTCATCACTTTAGCAGTTAGGATGCAATGAAATGCCAGGTCAGAAAATAGAAGCCACTGTGTCCCTGACTTTTTATACTGCTTAGACAATATAAGGAGACTGGGAAAGCCTCTTGCATTTCTTGCTCTTTACATTTTGTGCACTGTAGTGTCTGAAGCAAGATGCAGATTTGTTAAAGCTTGTCACGTTGACTATTCCTGAACTGTCTTAATTAAGAAGTGAAATCTTTCTCCTTACTTGGCAGAAATAAATCTCTGCCCACTGCCTCATATCATGTGGAAATGACAATCTCCTTTACTATGTTTTTTTTTTTTAATGGTCTTTAAAAAAAACTGTTGTTTTTTAGCAAAGTTTTGTTGGGTGATCACTAAAAGCAAGAGGAAATTGAATTAAAAGGGAGATCATAGTGTAATAATTGCAACACAGCAGTGTCATTTCAGTTTCAGTAGGTAATATTCTATGAGGTGTGGAAAATGGGGCAGTTCTTTCTGTGTCAACTCACTGTACTATACTGGACAGCAGTTATTTTACACAGAGTACATTATATTGCAATAGAATTGTCTGCCCCAGGGACTTGCTGAAGTGTAAAAGGCAACTTTTCTTTTTTTCTTCCATTGTATTTAACTGCCTCTATTTTCACAGCCAGATTTTTTTTTTTTTGCCAGTCCTCCCCATGCTCCTTGCTCTGTTTGCCTGTGGCTTCTGTCAGGGGCTGCAGTGCCAAGTCTGACTGCTATCACTCTGGCAGCATCCAGCTCACTGCAGGTTTCCATGCACAAAAACAACGCTGCCTCTCTCTTGTTTGTCTCTTTTGTTAACAGTCATAATGGAAGCAGCTAGGCTAGTTTCTATTTCTCCTTTTCCGCTTCTTATTAAGACTGATGGCTTCAGTCCTAAAAAGCACTGTATTTGCAATTTGCAGGTTAAATATTGTAAAATCAACAGGAAGCGAGATGAGTCAGTGCCGTACATGCTGTCTTCCTGTAGACTACAATGTGTGGGATTTATTAGAAATACAGAAAGTCTCCTGACATCTGCTTCTAAAAATATGGTTCTAATGTATGTTCTTAACCACCAAGGCAAGGTGGCTGGAGAATGGAATGAGAAGGAATGGCAGTGCTGTTCTGTTCCTACCTCATTGCCCCAGAGTTCTGTGCAAAACAGACTCAGTCTAGAGAGATTCGTGTGATTTATTACCTACTGATAATATAGCAGAGCTGTGAGAACTAAAAGCAAACTACAGACACCTTCCTCCTATCCACCCTTACCTACCTTCTCCCCACAGGTGACACATGGGAATGGGAAATGGGGACTGAAATCTGTCTGTAGTGTTTGGTTTCTGCCACTCCCTCATGGTCACTCTCTGCCCATGTTCCACAAGGTTCCTCCCATGGGATGTTGTCCTTCCCAAACTGATCCTGCGTGGACTTCCCATGGGCTACAGCTCTCTTAGCACTGCGCCAACACGGCTCCATGCCACAGGGCCCACCCTTTGGGCACTGCTCCCCAGGAGTGCAGCTCCCCCAGCTCTCCCACCCCACTACAGGCTGCTCCCCACAGGTTGCAGCTCTGGTCTGGCTGCTTCTCTGGGGGTATCCATGCCTGTGGCTCCTTTGGGCCTCATCCACCACTGCACTGTGGGCTCCTCTGTGACTGCATGTGGAGATCCACTCCATGTGGTGCTTGTGGGTGCCTGGAACACCTCTTGCTCTCCTTCTGCACCGACTTCAGCATCTGCCAGGCTGTTAGTAATGGAACAGTTACTTTCTATCTATTGCTATAGCCAGAGATTACCCTTCATAAGAAGGGCAGAAGAAAACACTGAGAAAATGAGGAAAGAGACATTACTGTAGTCACTTCCATCCTTCCTCTGTGGCAAAGACATCTTTTAATCCTGAATTTCACTGGTTCCTCAGGCTGAATGCTTCTTTTGACATAGATCCAGGACTTTATATAGCAAATTCTGGGCCCTAGAGTATGTGCAATGCTAGATCCCAAGAGTGACTCTAAGGCAGTTTAAAAAAACCCTGTTGTCTCCAGTACAGAAGCATAGACTACTCTAAGCTGAGCATTCTGCACTGTTCTATCTAGTATTTTTTCAATAATGTTATTACTTTTTTTTTTTTTGTCTGAAACACGTCAGACAGATATGCGTCAAATAGGAAAGTTATTTCACACCATATACTCTATATAAAGTATATATAGTGGGAGATTTTTATGCCAAAATTTAAAATAAGAAATCTGTTAACTTTATCAGCATTTGCCAAATTTATGTGTCTTTCATTTGCAGAAGTTCTCTTCTTTTTAAAACACTTCTTAAAAGTGTTTTTACAAACAATCTAGTCTCAAGACTCAAATGTGTACAAAGTAGGTTTGCAGGTGATACTAAATTGGGAGGAGCAGTTGTTTCCCTTGAGAGTAGAGAAATCTTGCAGAGTGTTCTTGAGAAACATAGTGACATGGTTATTGGATGTTACGGTGACAGACCTACTGCTGGACTAGATGACCTTAGTGGTCCTTTCTAGCCTCAATGATTCTATGATTGGAGGGCTGGGCAATCAGCAACCACACGAAGTTTAACAAGAGCAGTGCTGGATTCTGCATTTGGGACAGGGCAGTCTCTATGTATAGCCCTGGAGGATGCAGGAGAGCAGCCCCATGGGAAAAGAAGTCTGGTAGTTCTGGCTGAGAGAAAGTTGAACATGAGCCAGCAGTGTGCCCTGGAAGCCAAAAGGGCCAACCATACCCTGGAGTGTATCAGGCACTGCCAACAGGTGAGGGGAAGGGTTTTGTCCTGTTCTGCTCTGTGCTGTGTGGCCTCACCTCCAGCACTGGGTGCAGGTTTGGGCACCAAGATATAAGAAGGATGCGAAACTGTTAAAGAGCATCCAAAGGATTTAGATGAAGGATCTGGAGGGTAAGATCTCTGAGGAGCAGCTGAGGTCCCTTAGATATCTTCAATTTAGAAAAGATAAGGCTGGGAGGAGGCCTCATAGTGGCTGCAGCTCCTCACAGGGAGCGGATGGGCAGCGCTGAGCTCTGCTCTCTGTGAGTGCAGCAGGACCTGACAGAATGGTATAGTGCTGTGGCAGGGGAGGGTCAGGTTAGGAAAATGTTCTGCACCAGAGGGTAGTCGAGCCCTGGAACTGGCTGCCCAGGGCACTGGACATGGCCCCAAGCTGCTGGAGTCCAAGGGTCATTTGGACAGTGGCCTCAGACATAGGGTTTGAATTTTGGATGGTGCTGTGAGGAGCTGAGAGTTGGACTCAGTGATCCTTGTGGGTCCCTTCTAACTTTGAATATTCTATGATTCAATGAATGGTGTTGAATATTTGGTTATATTGCTGCTGCGGTCACCGATCATTGTAAGTAAAATGCTTTTGGGGGGATTACTGGATTGAGTTTGGGCTACCTGATATGTTTTTTTTTACTGTTTTGGATTGTAGAACTGGAATGAACTTGTTTAGCTTAATGAATCTCTATACGAAGTAATGTGATTTTTTTAAACTATTTTCTTTAAGTCCTTTAGAATGAATATATTGTGTTTCTGCTATGTGATGCAGGTATTCTAGGAGAAAATAATATTTAATGAATGCAATGCCTAAAATGATGATGAAATTTGTTTAGAGTTTGACTCCTTCTGTTTGCTTCATCCTCCCCAGACAAACGTGTCGATGATTGGCCCTTGATGCAGTCTCCATTTCCAACACTGACTATAAGCACTATTTATCTCCTCACTGTTTGGCTGGGCCCCAAATGGATGAAGACAAGAGAGCCCTTCCAGTTACGTTTCCTGTTGGTTGTTTACAACTTTGGAATGGTTCTACTCAACTTCTTCATTTTCAAAGAGGTGTGTATGCACTCTTACAGGACGGAGTTCCTACTAAGGTTTGAAGGCATCTACAGATGCAAAATTAAAATAATCTTATGCGTTTTATGTCTGTTGTAAGGGGTTTGGCCCAGATTTTTAAAACGGAATTTGTGTTTCACGTGAGCATTTAGGTAGTTAGGTACATTGTGATTTGAATAAAATACCTAGATGGATATATATAAAGAATTTGTACACTATCTAGACCAAGATTTTCTTAGATTTATGTTAACGTAAATACTGGGGAGAATAAATGGAATCCATAAAGATTTAAGGGGAATTATTTAACAGTTTTGGAAATCATTTTTTCTAGAATACTGATTCAGAATACATATGATCCTAAGAAGTAGTTTTTGTTACTGTGATTTTGCTCATGTGGGTTAAGGGCCTTCCTGAAAGACTGTGGATCCTGAAAGATTGTGGATTTACAAGATGTATTTCCAGAAATAAGGAAACAGATAACATGGTTAAAATTACAGAATTTCTTTTCAAGATGGCCTGTTCAACACTTTTGCCAGGAAAATGGGATTTTTCTTTATATTGACCTTTCTCCAAATCCTCGTACTAGTTGATTTTTTTAAGTCATAATTCTTTGCCGTAACACCTCAGTCATAATTTCCTCTAAATTGTCCCCTTGCACTATTCAGATGTGTAATAAGATATTGCAGATAACCCAGAATTTAGTGCTGTCACCTAAAGATAATTGTGAAAATGGATAAAATTGATGAGGCGTCTTGGCAGGTTAAAACTGAAATTCCTCTGAAATGAGTTCACTGCTTTTTTTTTTTTTCCTTTCACTTTTTTCTTAATGAGTCTGTATTATCCATAAGCTGAATTACACCAAGCTTATGGTCAGTTCATATTCAAAGCTCTGTTGCTTTTAAGATAATAAATGTATTTGTGTAGCATTGCCAAACCACTGAATTCATATAGAAATGAATGTAACTGCCCAGCTGCAGACAGAGGTTCTAATTTCCTGCTATTTCAAATGGGTCCAATTGGTTATTCAATGGATGTTAAACCAAGCAAGCTGTTCATACAACGCTTGTAATAAGAAGTGACTTTTCTCAGTCTTAGGGACTGATACAAGTATCCAAGTTTCAAATGTTGTCTTTAGCCAGGCAACTTCTACTTCAGTCCATATGAGGTTCACATTACCTATGTGCTCCTGTTGTAATTGTCATGAGTAATGTAGTTGATACAGCTAAAATGACACTCTATTTGTATTTTGTGAATGGCTGAAGTTTCTGTGTATTGCTAAGAATAGGATTTGAATGTGAAGTGCTTTTGATAAGATCCATAGATTTTGTTTTTAAATTTAAATGTTATTTAAATATTCATCCTGGTTACTAAGTGCATTGTTCAATTTGATAACATAGATTAAAATGATGAATCCTAAAATGCTGCTAGATTTTTCAGTCCAAAACTCTCATATATTGGTCTCAACTTTAGATTGAGATTTAGATGCAAATTTATCTTCAAACACTCAGAAGTCTCTGGCGCAGAGCCCCATTTTGCCACAAAATCATGTATTTCTTACTCCATTTTGAAGAAGTAGCTTCAGGCTAGGGAAGTAAATTTATTATTGCCTTTGCCAAGTGAACTTTGGAGAAATTACCTAATTATCACAGACCACAGTAGAAAATGGTTAGTTTCTGTAACGATGCACACAAAGCTATTCTGTAGTTCTCTCATATGTTCAGATGTGCTCATGCCCATGTGGAACCACAGGAAGAGTAGTGGTTTTGCAGTAGCTTGTAAACAAGCTTTGGTGACACAGAAATAGTTGAATTTCTTTCTTGAGATCTTTGATTGTTTTGGAGATGTTCTTGCATTAATTTTCTTTACTGTAACAGTTCCCAGTTTACAAGTTATGTTATCTTTTTGCACCTTAACAGAGTGGAATTACCCGGCTATAAACAATCTTGGATCATGGCATATGCAAACATCAAAATTAAAAGTATTACTTGAACCTTGTACAGCTCTAGGCAAGTGCTCTTCTTTCCAATGAAAACTTGCTCAAATGTCAAGTTTATCTTTTCCTGCTTTGATTATTGCAATACACTTTATTTGGCATGGCTCTACAGGAGCACATGATATGCTTTAGGCCATTCCAAACTTGCCACAAACTGGGGCAGTTCTCTTCATGCAGTGTCTCTAAATATGTTTTACGGGTGCTCAGCATTGGCTTTTCAGGGATTTTTTTCTGGATTTTGATTGGTACATTGTTCTAAGAATGGTAGATGCAGATTGTCTAATCCCTGTCTGTTGGAAAGAATTCTTTTTTCTCTGAGCTGTCACAGCATTTGTGTTTCTGTCATTCTTCATGAAAGCAACTAGGTGTCTTTTGTTTCTGAATCGACAGCCCTCTAAGAGAAGAATCATGTTTGAGTATCTTAAGGTTGTATTTGTTCAGGTCTCTAATTATCTGGTGAAATACATGCAAGGAAATTAGTACTTTTAATATAATAGGGAAAAAATTCTCAGTGTTAGATTGTTAAAACTAAATACTGTTTTTCTTCATTATTAAGACAAATTAGGACAGTTGAAGTACTATATACAGGTAAGTTTGTTGCAGCAAGAAACTTGTTAACTGTTTTGAACCTGGTTTATATAGTATCTTCCTCCTCATGCATGGCTTTAATATTTTCAGCTGTTTTTATCATCAAGAGCTCGAGGGTACAGCTATGTCTGCCAGACTGTGGATTATTCAGATAATGTTTACGAAGTTAGGGTGAGTATTTCTTTATTATTATTATTATTGGTGTGTGTGTGTGTGTAATATATAACACCATCTTATAAGTTTTGTCTGAAAATACAGTTTCCAAACTCGTGCTGTCAGCCATACTGTATCCCGTTACATTCTCAGACTGCTTCAGGCTTGATTAGGTTACACATAGCTGGGTTAATCACAAACATCAGTGTGTTTGCATTAACTTTCATCTGACTGCTGCAAGGAAGCGTAGCCTTAAAGATACCATCCCTGGCCTCAGCCCCTGTTGCATGAGCCAGGATAAATTTTGTGTGCGTGCTTTGGTTGCCAGCCTATGCTGCAGTTTATGATGCAGTGTAACCACAGTAAAGGTGTAGTTCTAGATCAAAGCAGGTAAGATTTGTCAGCACATACTGTGGTTGCACTTCACTGATACTGGTGAGGCAACTTTTTGTCTTCTTTATTGTGTTTGGCTTCATGAACTCTTGCTAGCTTCTGGCAAATGTTTTATCAGTATATTTTGTTGCAGAAGCTTAGATTTCAAATGCGTGTATTTTGGAAAGCATTCAAATTAAAATCAAAGTGCGGATGCTTGTTAGCTTAAGTAATTCTGTTGACTAGCTCATGTGTTAAACCTTATCTTCCAGCAGAGCTGACTCTTGAGAATCTTGCAGCTGTCATTGCAAGTTTCATCCACTACAGATTATAACATGTTCCTAAAAATGCAATGGAAGCGTGTTGTGATCTAAGAACCTTGGATGGCTATAGCACATCTTGAAAAAACTGTTTCAACAAAATGACTGTTCATGGGTACTCAAACACCTGTGTAAGTGGCAGGAGTGGTAGTGAGAAAGACAACTTGGTGTCTTAAAACTTCTGTATAATGGCTGATATTGAAGAACAGCAGTGATAGTCACTTGTCTTTTGTCTTTACCAGTATTGTGGATTCATTGTGTTGTTCACTTAAATACTTCTGTTGTTTAAAAGCAAATAATTGAAGTGTAAAAAATGCTTGAGGGTTTTTGTTGTTGTTGTTTATTTGTGTTTTTTTTCTTTTTCCAATAGACAAGCAAAATAGAATGCCCTGATACTCAGCTGAATGATAGCGAGGGACTGTGGTGAAATAAATTAAAGGCATTTTTATTATAGTTAAGCAGAAAAGATGTAGCAGTTTGTACATGAAAGCTATTTAATAGCTTCACTTTCAGGTGTATGCGTAGACAGGCTGTACAGATATGAGACCCGATCAACAGAATTGTCTTCTAATTTGTTTATTATGAGGAACAAAGGATTATTAAATAATGAAGACAAAATGACCAGTACAATATATTAATTGCCTATGGTATGTGTGGCCAAGATTCTTTTTATTTCTCAGCTTTTTAAGATTTCGCAACTTTGTGGATTTGCATAAACTTCATTTCTAAACTTCTAGGTTGTAATATGCTCAATTTGCAATGATGAGTTGGGAAAAATGCTGAGTTTTCTGAAGTGTTTCAGTAGTTGTTTAATCTGCTATTGGACAAGACCCTTGTCATGATCATAATCTCGTAGTTCTGAGTAAATTCTCAATTTAAGGCAATAAGCAGTGAGTAGAAAACTATACTTCTACACTTGTACTGAATTTAACCAAGGAGTCTAAAGTAAGCATCTGGCCAACTTCTCAGAGTATCATGCTTTATTACAGAGGCTGGGAAGCTGGAACAAATACTGTCAAACTAATTGCATGTGGCAATCTGAATGGAAATTTAGAAGTCCTGATATCTTCTCTGTATCTTTATCATTTCTGGATAAAGTGCAAATACGAAGTCGCCATGTAGTGGCCTGCTCAAAGGATCTTTTTTGCCTACAGGGAGTCCAGAGAGCTGGTTAGCGGTTCCAAAGCAAAGATTTGGCAGTCTTGGATGACAGAGGGATATTTTGTTTCTCCTCTCCAAACCACTTTTGTCTTAAGACAAATAACCAGAGGTTATTTCAAGGGAGCAGTGTAAGACAGGACATGTGGTGGCACTTGCCCTGTGGAGTGCAGTGCCAGCAATCCACAGCTTACAGACCTCCTGAGGCAGAGATAGTCTCTTTGTTTCCCTGATTCTTCAGGGGGTGTGCTTCCATGAATTAGTCTGTATGTTTTCTTTAACTTTACCAGGCTTCTGACATCCACTGACAGTTAATTCTTCAGTTAGTTTACACATAGTGTGAAGAAGTTGGTCCACTACTTAGTGTTTTGAACCTCTATCTATACTGTAATCTCATCTGAGTTCGACTGGCTCTTGTCCTACAAGAGGGAGTGGGCAATTGGAGCTAGCAGGGGATGGAAACTAGACTTCAAAAGTGCAGAAATATCTTCTGGATATAGTGGATAGCCATCTTACTGTGCTGGTGGGTTGTTGAGGACTGTGTTTCATTATTCGTTTTTTTAAAAAAACAGCATTCAAGAAAAAATGGGGAAAAATCCTCAACAGGGGCTTTTGATGGAGCTGCATCTTAGAGGAATATTTTGATTATAATTTCAGAGTAAATAAAAGCAAAAAGGTGAGATGTAGCTCACTCTGAAAGCAATGCCTCCTATTTATTTCCTATTTATGAAAATACACCAAGTACAAAGAGCAAGATAACACCATTTGATAGAGCACATTCTCAGCTACAAAGCACTGAATGTCAATATATTCACCACAATTAGCTCTGCATTTTTGCCAGCAATGAACAGGATCCTGCATACCCATACCATGCTCATAAACATATGCACCAGCAAAGGTGACCCACTGTTTCACAGCTGCTATGATGACTTCATTGCTAGGAAAATGCTGTGCATACAGTCAATCTTTCATCAGTCCAAAGAGATTTAACTCAGAAGGTATCAAATAAGGACTATGTGGTGGGTGTGATAAAACAGTCCAGCCAAGTTTGGCAGTGTGCTCCATGGTCTTCAAACTGATATAGAGCCTGGCATTATTGTGTTGCAAGGGAAAGGTTGTCTTCTCTGACCTGACACTGGATGTTTGAGCCTTCAGCTTAGTCAGCATTGCAACGTAGCAATCAGAGTTGATGGTTTGTCCATATTTTGAGAAATCCAGAAAGATCATCCCTTTCCTATCCCAAAAGACAGTGCACATTATTTTACCCCCAGAGGGCTATGTCTTGAACTTTTCCTTCAATGGGGAATTCACATGTTGCCACTCTGTGAACTGCAGTTTTGATCCAGCTGGTAGTGGTAACACCGTTTCTCGTCCCTGTTAATGACAGTGATTCAGGAAACCATCACCTTCAGCCTAATATTGGTTCAGTAGGTCCTGACAGACTTGCATATAGTATTCTTTCTGTTCCTGTGTGAGTGTTTGTGGGACTCACCTGGCATAAACTTTGTCACCATTGTTTCCAAGGCATTGAAGTCAATATTAAGCTCAGTGTACAGTTCCCTGTTCGTAATCTACCAATCTGCACAGATGAGCTGATGGAGACATGGTATGATATTTCATGGTATGACAGCTCTGTATGGCCATCCAGAACATGGTTTGTCTTTCATGTTACCACTGCTGAAATGCACCATCTACTGCCTCACTTTGTTAACCTCCACTGTTTCGTCTCCATAAACGTTCAGTGAATGGGTGTCATTTTTTCTTCATGGAGAAATTCAGTGGTACTCACTTGCTTCTTATGCACTTCCATGTCAGATGCCATTCTGTCAGACTGCCCCTCTGCTGCCATCTGTTGCACAGCAACAAAATGTAATGGAATATTGGCGAAAAGGCTCAACCTCTACTGCCATCCCACCAACGCTTGCCTCTGACATTGTGGCCCAACGTAATAACATAGGAGACATTAATTTCAGAGCAGCCCTTGTAAATCCAGGCAAGGAGTTCTCCTTTAGATGCTCCAGTATTTGGTGTAAAGGATTTCGTAATTCTGTGTGAATTAAGATGTTTTAATGTCTGTGAATAGTCACTTGCACCCTCTGCTTATGCATGCATGTTCTTGTTTTGCAGAATAGGTTGATATCTTCTGTTGGTATTTCTGGAGAGATGAGAATTAAAAGTCAGAATCTGCAGTGAATTAGTTTTTAGTTTTAAGTGTGCTAATCATAATCGCAATGATGAGTTGTGGTTGTAACTGTAGTCTGCTTGCTTTTACTTGCATTCTTTAAATGAGTCTACAGATTGAGTAGTTTCCTCTAAATTTCTGTGAAAAGAGAACTTCAATTTTAATAAAATAAGCCCCGTGGTTCTATAAATAAAATTCTAATAAATGAAGCAGAAGGAATATGACTTCTCTTTAAAAAAGAAGTCCTGTTCCCTACACCCCCTTTCTGGATGGCTGCCTCAACCTCAAACGAGAAAAGAGGGTTCAGGAGCAGAGTTCCATGTTAAAACAGCCCTCTGTTCAAAAACCCTGCAGCAAGCAGAGTTCATAGGATTGGACCTCTTGTTGACTCCCTTAATCCTAGGCTATAGTGTAATCTTTTGTGCCATCTGGTGTTTTAATAGATTTACATTTGATGCGTCTGAAAACTGACAGAAATTGTATGGTCATAAATAGTATTATTCATTACAGGAGTACATCTGTTTTAATGCATATTTTTCTCTTAAGCTATATCTTTCTTTCATGCTATGTCCAAAGAAAGACTATGGATTAGGTCATAACTTTTGATGCTTTAGAGGACAAGTTTTACAGTAACCATCCACTCCTTAAATAGCTTACATGTCAGTTATTGTTCTACTTTCCACCTTCTGTCACTGCTAGCTTGCACGTCTTTGGGGAACAAATGTAACATCCGTTTGATTTTTTTCTGCATTTGTAAGCTAATGATCAAAATGCCTTCATAAAACTTTGGGAGCTCTGAGATTAGATCAGTACCTGAAACCTGTCCATTGTAAGAATAAATAGTAGTAAAACCTCAGAATGGAAAGCAGGAGGACAAAAAAAAAGAGCTTTCAGGCAAAAAATCTATATAAACATAATAATCAGCAGTTATTATCCTGTGGAGAAAAGGAGGCTATTTTTATTCTTAAGTAATGGGAAGCATTTTGATAAAAAGTTAAGCCGACTTCGATCCACGTGCTGTGATTGCTTTCTCTGCAAGACAGTTAGAATTAAAAAGAGGAGAAATAAAGTGCTAAATGACTTTCCAGAAACATCCTGGACATAAAGTAGTTTAATGTTGGATTTTTCTCATACATTTTGCTGTATGTCATGCAGTAAATTTACCAGTTATTCCACAGTTTCTTTAACAAAATACACAGCAGCTTTGAGCTTTTCAGGCAGTTTGCTTGTAGCTGACCTATTGATTCTTTGCAGTTTTCTCAGAAGGCAGCACTTCCAACGAGTGTGAGTGCTGGTCTGTCCATGGATACAGTCCAAAGTGTTTACTGTCAACTCATGAGATGTAAAGATGTTTATCTTAATTTATTTAAAAGATGCAGCTTTAGCAAAGATCTGTAAAAGATGCTGTGCTATAATGCTAATCCATGGGTGTGAGACAAAGCCTTGATGTGGGTGTTGTTGTACACATGCCTATTTGTCCCAGAGGCAGAACTGTACTGGGTATTGGGTAACATGTATTGATAGTTCTTGCGACTTGCATGCACGTCTGGGAGCTCCACTATCTGTGGGCGTCCTTTCTCTCTCATCAAGCATCTCTTCAACTTTGCCATGTATCTTTTGATACAAAATTGACAACATTTGTGTCTTCTTCCTGAGATCTGAGCTGTACTGGGTCTGCTAGGGAGAAGGGTGTAGAGTAACAGTTACACAGAAGTCTGCAGTTTGGCATCGGTAAGTTGTGCAGTCCCTTTGGGAAACTGCAGTCTGCAATGCAGAACTGCGGCACTCTTCTGCCTTCTTTTTTTTTTTTTGGGCTTCTGCTGTGATTTCTTAAAATGTTCCCAGTCCACTTATGGTTGTGACAAGCTTATTCTGAGGAGAGATATATTTCTTTCTGGCTCTTTTGGAGACATAAAGGAAAACAGCAGATAGGGCTGTATCGTTCATGTTTCTGTGATTGTTCTCTGCTGCTTATTCTTCCAGTTTCTATTGTCTCACTCAGCCATACTCTTAAATATCCCCATCAGGGAAGCTGCTGCCCTCTTATTAATTTTTTTCTTTTATCTATCTTCCCTGGGGACTGAGTGGGTGGTGGAGTTATTTCACACGTTAAGGTAAGAAAGCGTGATTTGCCTTCAGATGAGTCCTGAAAAATGATGTACGCTTCTTGCAAATAGGTGTGTTATGACATTGCCTGCTTTTCTTGCAGGTGGTGCCATTTCCATCTTTTTTGTTTGTTTGTTTGTTTGTTTTGAAATTCTATTTATGAGTCACCATCTGGGATACATTCTGGTCCCACCCTTGCATATCAAACTAGTCGACTTGCAGTGCCAGGAACTACAGTCATTGCTATGCTTCATGATCTGGAAGGGAGTCCCCACAAACAATGTACTCCAACATCACTGTATTAGCAAATTACTACACAGAACTTCTGTGCTAAACCTGGTATAGCAATATTCTGGTTTCAACAGGAGGCCGTGTTCATGTTTTATCTGCTGCAATTGGTGGACTGAGAGTGGGGGAAGTTTAGGTGTGCTACACTACTGTATTGGATAGATGGGTTATATGTGTGGCTTGTGTGACTGCCATGATCTCATTTCTTCCATTCCCTGAATGGAATACAGCCACTAGGGGAATGTTGATTTCCAAAGAGTGTTATTGAATAGACCAGAAGAAACTAAGTAGAGTATTTCCCTAACAGATGTGAAATCTTTACCTCAGCCTAGCTTGTTGAATGATTTGGTGTCCTCCCATCCATGTACTTGTGACATTGAAAAACTTAATATGAAGTTTCAGCCTTTGCAGCTCATTTCACCATGAATTTTCAGCCTCATTGTTCTGACTGTATCAGTGTTGCTCTGTAAGTATGGGAAGCTCTGTGGTAGTCTCCCACAAAGCTCAAGATTCAGAATGAGGACTCAGACTCCTTGGGTGAACTGTTCAGAGATAGTAATGTTCTTAATACTTTTAGTTCTTTTTTGTGGTAATGATTTGTGAGCAGTGCACTCAGAATACTACTACTACATCCAGAGTAGATGAATGGAGTATGGTTTTGTTCTTTCTTGTACTTTCAGATGTTTGATGATTCTACAGCAACACTTTCCAGGATTTGGGGAGATGGAAGAGATGTTCTTCTCTTACATTAGATAGCTGGAGATAATTTAATTCCATTCAAACTGTAAATTGAAACCACTGATTTATTTATTTATTTTCTCATTACAGATAGCTGCTGCTTTATGGTGGTATTATGTCTCGAAAGGAATTGAATACCTAGATACAGTGTTCTTCATCCTGAGGAAGAAATTCAACCAAATTAGTTTTCTTCATGTCTATCACCATTTCACCATGTTCACTTTGTGGTGGATTGGTATTAAGTGGGTTGCAGGTGGACAAGGTGAGTTTCCATCCTCCCGTATTTTGAGTGGACGTATAACAGAATTATTGTTGTTTATAACCAATGGAAAAAAGTTCTACTGGACTTAGGATTATTATGTAGAAGGCTGTTTAAATAGCATTGAAGAAGTGCAGTAACTTTAATGTGTATCATCTTCCTCTGTGGGAAATGTGGGGGAGGAAAAGATACCAGGGCCCATAGTCTAATGAATTGCAAAACTTCTTTTTTTTTCCTCGTGGGCATCAACTGCAAGCATGAAGTTCTGTTTTCAAAACTGTCTTTGTTCTGTATGAAATAGAAAGATGAATGTGTCTTGCCTAACTTCAATTTTTGCAGATACAAAGAACTGCAAAATCTAATTATGAACAACAATCTGTGTGCAAATGTAATGAAGTTAACAGAGATGTTATTTTGTCATTATGTCTGAGTTTGGGGTTTGCTATCTTTTTGTAAAAAGAGACATATAAAGTTCTGAAACCTTCCCTTGAAGGTGAACCAATAAATCCATCAATTAACTTCTAAAACCTATTCATGACACAAGTCTGTATTTCATTATCAGCCTTTTTTTTGTCCTTACCTTCTAAGACCTATGTCAATGAATTTTATTCCATTGTTCCTGCCACATCCTCTCTTTCCTAAATTGTACCTTCTTTGCCATTTTTTTTTGTTGTGGGGTTTTTTTGTTGTTGTTTGTCTCAAATTATATGCTCTACAGAGCTGATGGTTTGGGGAAAATACCCAATTCTGTTACTAATGTGCTTTTAGGCTTAAGATACTTAGAATAACATACAGTAAACTCCATACGTAACTTTTTGTCAAACCACCCTAAAACTTTATGGCTCTCATTTACTATAAATATCTCATGCTTGTAGATGAGATATTGTATGCCTAGATAGAGCTGTTATAAATTATCAAACATTTAGATTATCCTAGTAGTTTGCCACAGATGAGTATCCAAGTTGTCTGATTTCAGCAGCTACTCTTTGCATTATCTTGATCTTATACATCACCTCCCTTTTTAGCCTCTCTGGTAGAGTAACAAGACCTGAAAATGATCTAGTTTGTCACTGTTCAATGCAAAGAGCAAAGAGATCTTAATGCAAACATGAACACTGATCTTTGTTTCCAGCATGGATCATCCTGGAAAAAGTACTATACTTTTATGTAAGAATGCTGGATTTTGTAAGTCATAAACAAAAAAAACCAGAGATGAGCTATCTAAACAAACTAATTTTGCAACTCTCTTAAAAGTCTTACAGCCACAAGTGAGGTTTTGCTTTGTGTTGTTTTTTGGCCTCTTTATTCAAACTTCCATGTGGGTTTCTTGATGTCTTGCTGAGATGTTAACTTTACACATTTCATTACAGCTTAACAAACTGAAGTTCAGATGCAACTGCTTTATACTTTACACTGTTGAATACTGCTTTTAATAGCTCCCTTAGCAAAGCCATTGCATTTACACTGCAATAACTAACGTGTAATGCATGACTTCAATCTATTCAACAAAAACATTATAAAAAGCTTTTGCTTAAGTAATTCCATGAGAGCAGTGACACCTACTTGCACAAACAGCTATTTCAATGCATGTCATCAGTGAGGTCTGCACTACACAACCGAATGTTTCAAAGATGGAAGTCCAGCATGCCCTGTGCTTTGTGATGCTTACTATCGCGTGAATAATACTAGAATAGATTCTTTTTTTTTTTTTTTTAATTACATGGAAATCTTCCTTCTGTTTCTGGACAGCTTTTTTTGGAGCTCAGATGAATTCATTTATTCATGTTATTATGTACATGTATTACGGATTAGCTGCCTGTGGCCCTAAAGTTCAGAAATATCTGTGGTGGAAACGGTACTTGACTATATTGCAGTTGGTAAGTAAAATTTCTCCATTCGTTTGAGGAGCTATTGCCTCTGAGTAGATTTGCTTCTGTACAGCTTTGGAACAGGTGCTGTCCCTATCTAAAGTTCTTAGCTGTCCTATACTCACAATTCTAGTTAGAAATGATTATATTCTTAAATGTAATTAAGCAGTTAAAGTAATTGCTTAAGTATACAACCATTGTTGTGTGAAGAAGTCTTCTTAAATACTTATTACTGATCATGGGCATTTTTAAGCTCTAAGAGGTTTTTATTTTCAACAAACAATGACTTATTTATTAATGGCATAATAAGAGTCATTATGAGACTGGAAAAGGGCTAAAGATGACTTCACAGCTCAACCTCAGACTGGCATTAACAACTCTCCTCAACACTCATATCTGCAAGCAGTCAGTTACCAAGCATGTGGTTATCCTATTCTGAGTACCATGAAATCACCACTGTGTTTTAAGGAAAAATCTAAAGGAATATCTATTACAATTGAATATATCTCTGCATGTTTTTATTTATTTGTTTGTTTGTTTCTTTGAGTTTTCAAATCCACTTTAGAGCTAGTAGGTTGCGTATTGTGACAGCCAAATATGGTTTCCCCCTGCTTCACTGTTTCTCAGTTTTCATGAGTTAATACATTAGCATGCACGGGTGCAGACCTACAAAATATATCCAAACCTTTTTGATTACGTGCTTTCTGTCTTTCAGGTGCAGTTCCATGTGACTATCGGCCACACAGCTTTGTCTATTTATATTGATTGTCCTTTTCCTAAATGGATGCACTGGGGTGTAATTTTCTATGCTATCACCTTCATTTTCTTGTTTGGTAACTTCTACTATCGGACATATAAGCTGCCCAAGGAACCTGTAAAGAATGGCAAAGTAGCAAACGGTGCTGTTGCAAATGGAGTAAGCAAACCAGAAAATAATCCAGTGGTGGAAAATGGAAAAAAGCAGAAAAAGGGAAAAGCAAAAGGAGAGTAACTTGATCCAGGCCTTAACCATTGTTGGCTGTGAGGAACCTACAGTTTGGTTTATAAAAGGAAGAAAAAAACACTATCTGTACCAATTAACCTTAGGTTACTGAAGAGCTAGAACACAGATATTTTCATTATTTATGAAGATTGTTTTAAGAACAAAACTTAAAGTTGAATTTCTATTGTAATTATGTAATTATCATGCATATGATCTCTGTGTAAACTTGTAGACTGCTGGTGTTGGTGAATGTAAGGAAGAATTGCAGTTAATTCTATGTTTAGCAGTCCAAAAGTTAAAACTACCATTGATGCAACCAGCTTTGTTGGCACCCACATTTCTCTGGGGAAGGGAGGGGGGAAGGAAGTAGCGTTTGAATACTTGTGTTTTCTTTCCAGAAATTTATTAAATTTCAATTTACAGTGTATTATCTAACCAGAACGCGCAACTTTTCTTGTCCTCCTTGAAGAGTATCTTCAGAAACATCATGTTTATGTATTGTCAGAACAGTGTTTGACTTTTCAGAAATTACTTGATTTAATTTAGTGTCTGTTACAGGTTTATTTTGTTTTTTTTTTTTTTTATTTCTTTTTTTGATTTTTTTTTTATTTTGTTTTTGTTTTTTCCTTGTGTGGAAATATACCTACCTCTTCATCTGCTGAAAAGAATATTGAGCATTAAATAACTGATTTCTGAAATACAGAGTCTTCTAATATAAATATCCATTAACATAATTGAGGAGGAAATTTTTCCTTCAGAGTAAAAGAGATTTTATTTCCAGGTATTTTGGGTCAAATCATCAATATTTTCATTTGATGTGAACTCAAGTTTTGGAGTGGTGTGCTTAGCATGGCTAAGTGAAGAAAACATTTTAAGAATTTATAAATATGAGATGGTCATTGTGTGAAGCAAGCAATTTAAACAGGCCTGTGGCTTTGTTATCTGTGACCTACATTAACCCTGTGGTGCTGATTGACATTGAAACTTGTAAGATAACATTATGGTGGAGAGAAAACAAGATTGACATCCGTTCAAAAGTACAGTATGTAGTGTCATGCTAACAACAGGACAGGTACTTTACTGGGGGAAAGAGAATTTAATTATAAAGTTCTAAATACAGCAAACACAATGCTGAAAATGCTGCTACTGTTTGATGCCCATCGATACTCGATTGATGATTTGCCTACTAGACACTTGCAGGCAAAATATTGCTGGCAGTCAGGCCACCATTTTAATGTGAATATCAGAGTTGGGCTTCTGAAAATCTGGTCCCTAAATATTCTTGGTTCTTCTCAACCTGATTGACAAAGTGATTCTGCTAATCAGATTTTAGTCATAACTGCTACTACAAGCCTCTTTTAGTAGCTTTTCATCTTACTTGATGCATTAATGGACTTCTTCCTACTCCTTTGGTGAAGTAAACATGGATACAAGTTAATTCCCTTCCACACAAAATGAAAATTTTGACAGAGTTTTTGTGTTGCTGCAGATGTGGTGAGTATAATGCAAGTGGAGTTAGAAACCACATCCTGAACTCTCAGGGTCCTTATTCATCACTGCAGGAGCTGCACTGTTGCTGTTGAAATGCACTTTGCCCAGCTCTGTCCAGAAACGCTCATTGTCAGTGATGAACTTACATGGAGGAAGTGGTGACGTTATTGAGGGACAAAAGAACACACAGCTCTAGGTATAGAGAGTTACACACGTGGCACGCATTCATGCATCTCGAATACCCATTTTGTCTGTTGTGACCTATTTTGCACAATATGGACGTTTTTTCTGTCCTGGGTTTGTAGCTTGTCACTTTGATGAAAACTATCTAAGCCTAAAAAATGGGTTGTAGGAAAAAAAGGGCTGGTTATGATCTGTTCTACTGGGAAATAATTCCTAGTGCTGGAGTTCATTCGACTGCCAGAGTGGTTCATCAGTAATATCCGCTGCTGTGGATTTTATGGCAGAATATAGGATTCGGAGAGAATGCCTGTGCTGAGCTGTAACGTGACCATTCGTTTTCCTACGTGTTATGTCTCATGATTTTCCTTCCAGCCTTTGTAACGATGCTTTTATTTTATATTTTTTTTTCATTTCTATGATTCTTATGCATTTATGCAATATGGCATGAGGAAGAGGGAACATGCTCTATTCTTCTTTCTTGCACAGATGCCACTACAAGCCAAAAAGTTGGCTGGCTCTGGAATGGCTAATGGAGCAAATAACTACAAAGCAAGTTGGACAGCAGATTTACAGCACACCTGCCATTCCAGGTTAATGGCTGGTGTGGGTACTCTCACCCTAGTGTTAATTCCAGGTAGCTTACTCCACTTTGATAAAGAGTAGCTTCTTTCTGTTTGATATGGGATGTGGACAGCTAACCATTAAGTTTGTATCATTCCTTGTCTTGTGTTAAATTGGTTGTTTACTTTGTCTTTCTTTCTGTAAGCCAGATTGGATAACCTGATAGGTTTAATGTGATCTGGCTCCAAAAAGAGCGTACCAAGAAATATTGTAGTACAAGTTTGACTACATTTGCTGCACTTCATAAAGTAAGAATTGTGTCTTGCATGTTGGCAAATACTTAAAAGAGTTGAAAGTCAAATCCTCTCTTCCCCTCAGCGCACATGGAATCCTGCCCTCAAATTCTGGGTCATTTGATACAAAAAAAAAAAAAAGAGACAGACAATGCTTGGGGAGAATGCATGCATAGATGCACATCATGTCTGGACATGTGAATAAAACCAGCTTGAGAGATTGGCAGTTCTATGGGGAAAAAAAATCACACTGAGTTTCTGCAACGCTGCTGTTTTGAGTCCTTCTCCTGCTACACTGTTTCTGACTATGCAGATTTCTCTCTCTCAAGATTTGCATATGTGAGATACTGCCAGTTCTGCTAAAGTCATCACTTAGTCCAAGGCTCCACAGAATTTTGCCACAAAAGTACGTGTATGTGTAAAAATGTTTCTGCTGTACGCAGAATTGAAATTGAAATTATAATTATTTGCTAACAGTTTCAAAACTCTTGGACCAACCATACAATTATTTGATGCCATATAAGTGATACCAATTCACTTATCCTCATCTCTAGTGGTGACAGTTGTTGGATTCTTTTAGCACTTTGCTCAGTGTACAAAGATAAAACAAATTCTGCGTGTATACACATACACACACATATAGTATGTGTGCATACATGTGTGTATCTATGTATGTATACATGAGTTCTTAGCAGGTTCTTTCAGAGTGTGAAGTAAATTATATTTCTTTGGCGTGAGGTTGGCAGGAACTAATAGCATAGTTCCTACAACTCGAGCACTGAAATAAAGCAATTTTCATTGATCTATAGATCCAATATCAGTCTTATATACATGGATAGTATTTGTCAGTCATTTTAGATGTAGAGTGGTGGACAAGCCAGAGCTGTTTCTCCCAGTGTAATAAATTGAGGTAGCAATTCCTCAGAGGAGCTGAGGAATGATGCTGTCTTCTAGTGGGAAGCAGTGTGAGTAATCTGCTCCAGGTAAGTCTCTGAAGTCATTGCAATCACATACTTTACGAGAACCCTTAATAAATAAATAAAAGTTTATCTACAGATTCAAAAGCATGGACTATTTGAGTATATGACCATTACCAGATCAAGAGGAAAAGATGAAGGCAAAATAAAAATACTGCGCATTTTTTGGGTTAATCTTGTTTCTCTAGAGTAAGCATTTGACATCCAGATGTGGGGGAGACAGGTAAGAAAAGAGTAAAAAACTGCTGTGCTCAAAGAACTCACTCTTAAAAATGTTTTTGAGCACACTTGCTGTCCTTTAAAAACTTGAGAAAAATTGTTCATGGTACACAAAATTAAGCCTCACGTCACGTTAGCATGGTATCAGTCATCATGTGTAAACAGAACTTGGATCAGTTTCACTTGAAATTGAAGAGAATGGGGAGGTCATGAAGAATCTGGATAGTTCACTCTGCTTGAAGCACAGGTTATGACATTTTGGCACTTGGAGCAAGTCACCACCATGACATTTCAGTGTGTTGTGCTCTGACAGGTCTCCCTTTTGCTAGTGTAAGCAGTCAGAGCTCTGGAAATCAGGGTGGCTCCTGTTTACATCACCAGAGTGTGTTTAACCCTAAAGAACAGAAAAAAAATACTTGCTTTCTGCCAATATCCCATGAGGATGAGGGAAATATATGGGTCAGAATGCTGCTTTTGCATAAGGTGTTAATGCTTTTGTAAACAAGAAAAATAAACATTACTTTTTTTTTTCATGCTGTCTGGAGTTTGATTTAATACATCCCCCAGAACATTCTGTCCCATCTTTAAATTACATGCTAATTTCAAAGCTTTGCATTGATGGTGTCTGTCAGATAGCCCAAAGGTTCAAGGGACGTTTTTCTGATACATCCCTTCTCATTTGAAGTTTGGAGATTCTCTACTGTTGGATGTCTCCCTGAAAGGATAGCATACTGGCTCTGCAGTCCCTTGGCAGAACTAGCTGAAAACAGGATGTCCACTTATCCTACGTGTCTCCTGGGGTATATTCTGTCTTTGCAGCACATGTATCAGCTTCAGTTGTGGTCTATGTGTTCTTTCCAGTCAGGGAGAAACAGAAGGTTGGGTGAAAGGTGTTTCTCTTATGCTCCCAGCATCATGCAGTGCCGGGCTCCTGCTCTGGGTGTGCAGGAGAGGGGAAGAACAATCAGCAAGGTGCAAGGTGGGTGCAACACCTGGACACATAGGCATAAATGGTTCTTTCTGTAAAGTCCCAGTCAGTCTTACATCTGATTTAAGAAGGTGGTGGTAAGTGAAAATGCACTCAATTTAAGGCTACCAGTTCTTTGGTCTTAGACGTGTTAACACATGGGGTACAACAGAAAGCCATGTAGTTTAGCTGTTGCTGGATGCTGTGCTGTGTTACTGTCGGGTCTCTCATCCCACAGACTATCAAGCACTTTTGACAGGAGATATAACTCACAAGTACATGTTTCTGTGTACGACAAGTTCCTTCACAGCTCATCCCTAACTACCATCTCTGTAAGCAAGCTTGTAATATTGAGTTGCACCCGTGTTGCGCTCCTGGCACCAGAATGCAAATAGACACTGTGTGCCAGGTAGTGGAGAATCAAGTCTGCCATCATAGCAGAATGCGGTGTGGTCAATTATTTCTTACATCATTTGCAATTGTTGCTTCAACTCACTGCTTGCATCCTCCTAGAAAATGCACACAGCACACAGAGCAGGACTTGTTCATTTGGTGATTAACATACGCTGATAGTAACACTCTATCCAGGTATCTTTCCCATAGTATTTCTGCCCTACTACCAATTAATATAAACATATGTGATTCAGTTAGAGAAATCAGATGACTCAAAAGAACAGAATGGACCTCTTGTTTTTCATGTTAGGTTTTTTTTTACAGCATCATTTGCTTCTTTGAGGACATTTTGGTAGGGGAAGGATTGCATTACCTGCTTGCTTGCTCAGCTCCTGTCATCAGAATGATGACAGCAGTCCTGGATGCAAACCAAGCACTTTCTCCAAGGCATTTCTGATGGCAGTGCTTTCTGTCTTTGGACCAGTGCCTTCCTCTGCCTTTTCATGTGTGAGATTTTGAAGTAGCCCCAGTGAACACACACGTACAGACACCCAGCGATTGCCTCATATGCCAGAGATGTCCCATTGCGATTGATTATCAAGATGGTTGCAAATGGTATCTATGGGCAAGATTGCCACTGCCTCCGTCACTGTGGTGTCAGTTGTCTAGGGCCTGACTGAGGCATGCTGACTGGATGGTGTTAAAACAGCAGTTCTTGACAGATAAAGAGGATATTTGAAGAAAAAGAGCAATTTGACTTTTGGTTCAGATGTGGGAACTGATAGAACCTGGTACGGAGTCACTGCTGCCTGTTAAATCCTGATCAAGCAGGTTTCAGTCTGATGAATGGAAGGAAATCTCTGGTTCTTTAAGTTGCTCAAAGATGTGCTCTGCCTGTCCTTACCTTTGGAGTGTATTGGTCAGAGGAAACGAGACCAGTGTCAACATTTAAGTCAAAGACTTTAGGGAGTCAAAAGCCTGGGGCTGTGCAGTGCTGGCTCCTCTGATTCTTGCCTTTGCCTCCAGGTTCTAAAGGAGTTTAACTACTGTTGTACAGCTGTTGTCTAGCTGTTGCTGCCATACATCTATTATTCATGGACATCGTAGAAGCATACGAGTAATGTAT
This sequence comes from Lagopus muta, assembly GCF_023343835.1. Lineage (NCBI taxonomy): Eukaryota > Metazoa > Chordata > Aves > Galliformes > Phasianidae > Lagopus > Lagopus muta. The sequence continues at coordinate 31,658,044 of NC_064434.1, read as the reverse complement.
TTATGCATAACTAGATTCTGAAGTACTTAAAAAGAAATGCTTTCTGTCTTACATTGCAACAAACAGAAGGGGAGCCTGCAGTCTCCAACCACAAGTGCTTGTAGTGGAACCATGGCAAGTAATAATTACTCTGGAGCCTCTGATCAATAGCCTTTTGCAGAGCTCTCAGGTAGCTTCTTACAGCAACACAGTGCCTAGTGAAGATGAAAATTGCAATGTAACTGCTAAAGTAGTACTTGCAGGGCTCCTCTTGCCTACTTCCTTCTCTGTATGTGTCTTCAGGTCAGACACATGCTTACTGAAGTTATTCCAAAGTGAGGAGGGCTTCACAGCAGGATCTTATGGTAGTTGTGAGTGAGACAATCAGGGCCAGGATAAGTATTTGGGCCTAAGAGGAATTTTGTTCCAGTTTTACTCACCCTCAGGGAGTGAGGCTTTATGTAGCTCTCTTTTTCCCCCTTAGGTGTCTTGAAGCCATGTGTGCCCCTGCACTGCTGCTGCATGGCTGCATCTTCTTGGGTCAAGGGCGCTGTGTGTGTT